>NC_140931.1:23716490-24008990 GCF_014529385.1 Adiantum capillus-veneris | reverse complement strand
CAACAAGTACAATGTCCGAGGGTCCTCTCTCTGGCAAGCTCCCAAGCTAGTCTCCCAGGAGAAGAGGCCCTAGCACACTTTTAAAGGCCTCTCCCCTTGCTCAGGAGCAGTACTTGAAAAGCATAAGTCTACAAGCATCTAGTGCCCCAAACCCTAGCACCCCATGGGTTGTCCGTACGGCATGCCACATCAGCACTACCAGCGCGATTTGCAAAGATCCGTACAGCCTGCCAAGTCATCAGCCCTTTACGCAATTTTTGGGTTCTTGCCTTATTTGAAAAGATTTTAGGCCCCTCGACCATGTTCCATAAGTCAAAAGGATTAGGGTTTTAATTCCTAACCCTTCGGGCCACTTCGATAAGTTCTGTAAGCTGGTAAAACTTCTTTTGTCTCTTTCGCTAGGGTTTAGACTCCCTTGTGCCCTTTAGGACATGCCACATCATCACTTTGTGACATACCCCCCTCTTGAAAGAATTGTAGTCGCCCTCAATTATGCCTGCAAAACAGACATAGGAGAAAAACTAGTTTAACGACATTGATTGTAAGTACGGTATGTACTAGATCACCTATATTCAACACTTGCACGAAGATGATAGTCACTTAAATTCACATCAATGATCACTATCCCCATCGAGATCTTAGATGAGAATCATGATCATTGTAACTTATTTAGCAATCACATCCAAACCGCGCTGATCTTTTCACGAATGTCTTGATCTACTAAATCTTATTACTATCATATCCACATCACCCCTCAAGTGAACAAGACAAATCTTATTACTATCATATCCACATCACCCCTCAAGTGAACAAGACAAAATGTTGCAGTCATTCCGCCTTTCAAACATGTACTCAAACAATACACATGTGTAAGGTGCAGCGGAATGATTTTTTGCGCTTTGCTCAAGATGAGTGCTCCGAGCTGTGCTCAAGGTTCCTTTTAGTTCTTATGGAAGGGAGAGCCTTCCGTTCTTAATGGAAAGTGCTATGATCACAACAAAGTGAATGGACAATGTGCGTACAAGTGTATGAGACTCAGAGATAGAGAGAGAAGAGAGATACAACACCAGAGACGTGGTAAAACCCTCCTCCGAAGGCCCCACTCTCGTCGGCGAGAGTGGTCTACTTATGATTGCACAAGTGGTACAATGACGATGCAATGGACTGCTGCAACCTGGGACTATGTCGATGACGACGACGGGGATGACGAAGTCGACCTAAGGGCTGAAATCTGCAATCTTTCTATTGCTGTCCAAAATCGCTATGGGCTAAAATCTGTTAATCTTCTATCTGCTGAATTCTGACTCTATGTCGGTGACGATGTCGATGACGACGATGCGAAGACGACGCGCTAAAAACGCAGATGCTGAAATCTGTGTTTTCTGGGCTGAAGCTGTAAACCTTGCGGAATCTGACCGTGCTGGCGAGGAACTGTTGCGGGAAGGTGAGATCTACGAGGTTCGAGACTTGATCTGTGATGTCTGACTGCTGAAAACTGAAAACGCTGATCCTAGGGCTGATTCTGTCGCGATAGATCTGCAAAACGCTGAGGTTGCTGGTTGATGCAAAAACGCTAGGCTGTTGCAGTTGGAGCAAAAACGCTAGGTCGCTTGGGGGGTTCTACTGAGAAGGTGCCTGTTGAGCATGTGCTCCTGCTGCCTCTTCTGCCAGAAAGTGCTAACTTGGGTTTGCTTATATATTAACTTAGCAAAATTGCCCTACCTACTTTTGTTGGAAAGTCACTTAAAAATAATAAGTGAAAATAACCAAAAATAGGGAAAATAGGCTAAATGCACTGGAAAATTTCCTTGACTAAATCTGATGGATTTTGAAGGGAATACTGATGATCATGCTGTGTGCAACCAGAGGATATGCATCTATACTAAGTGACTGGGCATGCACAGTCTACAAATAGACTCACTAAAGATCCAGATCACTTCTAATCTAGACTGACTGGACTGACTGAACCCTGATCATGCAGTAGCTTGTCCACGGACACATAGGGTTGGATGTGTCACGTGACATCCCCTCCTTTTCAAAGTGAGGTACTGGTACCGAACTATATGGCGTCGAGGGAGATCGCCAATAGCATCCGGAATCCTGGAAGGGACTCTTCGCCGGCCCACTCTGACGTGTGGATCGTGCGGTACTTGAACTTCATAAAGGTCTGCAACGCTTGCTTCTTTGGGCCGCGCCGAAAGCGACACAAAGTCTTTTGTGGCTCCTTCAATGCTTCATCTTTGTTGAGAGTCAGGCTTCCTTGTTCTTCAAGAATCTCCATGGCTGAAAATTCCTAAAACCACTTCCAACACAAAACCATGAAGATACCTATTCCATGTAAAGTGAGTGGAAAAAATCTTGTCTTCCTCAATGGCTGTGCATGCAATGTAAATGAACAAAGACACGAAGTGACAAACCATTCATCAAACACATGCAAACAGTGAGATCAAATCTTTTTCTTTGGATCTAGAGCAACCAACTGTGGCAATTCACAACGGAAATGCGCATGCTTGGTGCTCATACTTTCATGTGCTCTTTCGGAAACTGTGTCATGCAAAGGAAGAGACATGGCATGTGGCTTCCTTACATACATACTTTTTAGCTTTTCTAGAAAAATCCACATACATTTGTACTCATCCATGAGAGAAACGTGCCCAACATACAATATGTCATGCCTAGGAAAAGGGATCACATTAAGACACTGACTAAAATACAGGAAACGATCACGAATGAGACACTCGAACAATGCGTGCGTATCAATTATGCGAACACATAATACTTCCTGTGAGGGGTCTTTGGACCTAGGCTCGAGAGCCAAGATCGGTTTTTCCTGAGGGGTCGAATCGTACTGGGGGGGTTCTTTGGACCTCGACTCAAAAGCCATGATCGGTTCTTCGTGATTGATCGAATCTACAACGAGGTTAGCTTCGTTAGAGAAAGTATCCACTAAACCATCATCCTTGTGACCAATCACATAATCTTCACGCAACTCATCATGCTTGTGGGAAATCACATCTTGATCATGCAAATCATCATGCTCGTGAGAAATCACATCTCGATCATGCAAATCATCATGTTTGTCTTTCAAATCATCATGCTTATCATCATGCAAAGCATTGTGCTTATCATTGTCGTCCAAAACATCATGCAAGTCATTGTCAATCAAATCATCATCATGCTTCACATAATCATGCAAATCCTGTGTGTCATGCTGTGGAGAAGAAGAGACTGAGAGTCTCCTTTTCCCGAATCTCTTGCATCTATGTCTGAGCTTGAGAAAAGAGTCGCAAGAACTCTTTCCTCCTTGCTTCGATCTCGCGATCAAATTTTGCTCGTCTTGCTTTGTTCTCTGCTTGTCTTTCTGCTTCGTCTTCTGCGTGTCTGCGTTCCATTTCTGCTTTTCTTTCTTTGCATTTACGATCCAATTTGGCTTGTCGTTCTTTGGCTTCCAAGCGTGCTTGCTCGCTCTCACGCGCTATGGCTACCATTCTTTCTTGGTGTGTACGCTCTATGGCTGCTATTCTTGCGGCATTTCTTGCTTCGCGTTGTAAATTATGTTCCATAAACAAGAGCTCCAACTCCTCCATTGGAGTTAGTGCAATCGTTGTCGTAGATGGGTAAGAGGGAGGGTCGGAAAAACCTCCTGGTGGGGAAAATTCTTCTTCGCCTCTCTCATGCTCATCACCTCCAAGCGAAGTATCCATTCCGCTTCGATTGATCATCATTTTGAAGTCGTGGGTTCTTGTGGGTTCTTGTGGTCTTGGGTTCTTAGGTTCACGAGGAACTTGGGTTCCTGGGGGTCTTGGTTCTTGAGATTCTTGAGGTTTTCTTTCGCTTGGAAATCGCGTTTGAGAAGGATCTTCTCTTCACCCGAGTTCTGCTCCTTTCTGCGGGCGCACCCCTTGGCGGCCTTGCGCTCACACCAAGGTTTCTTTTTCCCACCTCACGTCGATTGGCCGGTCGCCAAGTGCACGGTCCGCTCTCAATGAGTGAAAAGAGACACAAGGGGAGGCTGAACAAGCCCTTCTAACTTGGGATTCCTGTCACTCTTCAACAAAACACGATTAGGAATCGACACGCCCAAGCGAACTTGGGTTCGTGCGACCTCAACAAGCAAAAAAAAATCTATGGTTCTTTCCTTGAGTGATACAGAACACTGCCAAAGCTCTGATACCAATGTTAGGTGCAGCGCAATGATTGTTTGCGCTTTGCTCAAGATGAGTGTTATGCTCAAGGTTCCTTTTAGTTCTTATGGAAGGGAGAGCCTTCCGTTCTTAATGGAAAGTGCTATGATCACAACAAAGTGAATGGACAATGTGCGTACAAGTGTATGAGACTCAGAGATAGAGAGAGAAGAGAGATACGACACCAGAGACGTGGTAAAACCCTCCTCCGAAGGCCCCACTCTCGTCGACGAGAGTGGTCTACTTATGATTGCACAAGTGGTACAATGACGATGCAATGGACTGATGCAACCTGGGACTATGTCAATGACGACGACGGGGATGACGAAGTCGACCTAAGGGTTGAAATCTGCAATCTTTCTACTGCTGTCCAAAATCGCTATGGGCTGAAATCTGCTAATCTTCTATCTGCTGAATTCTGACTCTATGTCGGTGACGATGTCGATGACGACGATGCGACAACGACGCGCTAAAAACGCAGATGCTGAAATCTGCGTTTTCTGGGCTGAAACTGTAAATCTTGCGGAAACTGACCGTGTTGGCGAGGAACTACTGCGGGAAGGTGAGATCTTCGAGGTTCGAGACTTGATCTGCGATGTCTGACTGCTGAAAACTGAAAACGCTGATCCTAGGGCTGATTCTGTCGCGATAGATCTGCAAAACGCTGAGGTTGCTGGTTGATGCAAAAACGCTAGGCTATTGCAGTTGGAGCAAAAACGCTAGGTCACTTGGGGGGTTCTGCTGAGAAGGTGCCTGTTGAGCATGTGCTCTTGCTGGCTCTTCTGCCAAAAAGTGCTAACTTGGGTTTGCTTATATATTAACTTAGCAAAATTGCCCTACCTACTTTTGTTGGAAAGTCACTTAAAAATATAAGTAAAAATAACCAAAAAGAGGAAAAATAGGCTAAATGCACTGAAAAATTTCCCTGATTGAATCTGATGGATTCTGAAGGGAATACTGATGATCATGCTGTGTGCAACCAGAGGATATGCATCTATACTAAGTGACTGGGCATGCACGGTCTACGAATAGACTCACAAAAGTGCCAGATCACTTCTAATCTAGACCGACTGGACTGACTGAACCTTGATCATGCTGTAGCTTGTCCACGGACACATAGGGTTGGATGTGTCACGTGACAACATGAGAGAGCAGATGTAGCAGATTCATTTTAGGAATTCCCATTTCAAAATACTTCTTTACATAAAATAGTCGACAGAATATTTTCAACCCATCAGTATCCCTGAAATCTCAAAAGAAATCAGTGATTTTATTCAATCAAGGTAACATATGACAAAGGAGCGGAGTAACTCCCCTCTTATGCAATCTGCACCGCACCAAATTCAACCTGCTGATTCATTGATAGCTCTTCAAATAGTCGGTGCTAATCCAAAAGCTTCAAAAAGGTAAATCTCTAATATCTGGGGAGTGTCTACTAGGTCCTCCTCCTCCATCCACTTGGCATCCAGAGCCGCATAGTTCCTGAACTTGACTAAATACCGGCATGTCAGCTTACATTTCACTTTCCTTTCCTTGTGAGCCAGGACTTCTTCGCGAATGAGAATCTCGTGTCTCTCTTCCACCTCGGGCTGCTCACCTTGTCCACTGGCACTTCACCTTTGAAAGGTCTCAATAGACTCACATAAATGCATTGTGAAATTTACAAGTATCAAGTAGCTTCAGTTTGTAATATACATCATTTATCTTTTCTTGGATCTAGAAAGGTCCATAGTATCGCATACTTAGCTTTAGAAAAAGCATCTCCTTCCCTTCCGTTTCTGTAGGCGTGCCTTCTCAAACCACAGTAGCACCCAATCATCTTCTTCAGTTGCAAGTACGTCGATGCTTGTTTGTTGCCTTCTTATGCCGTGCTTGAGACTTCTCTAAAGCCTCCCGTACCTTGGCAAATGCAGTGTCTTGATCCTGGGTATACTGTTCTGCTTCAAAAAATTTATCTTTGGTGCTCAAGATAGGTGGAACCTTCCTGACATCCTCGATAATTTCAAATGATGCCTTCCTCGTAGACATATGAACCGTGTTATTGTAGGCAAACTCCACCAAGGGCAAATACTTCTCCCATTGAGTCTTTTAATCAGAGATATATGACTTTAACAAATCCAAGACCATTGAATTGGCTATCTTCGATTGCCCATCTGTCTGTGGGTGAAACGAGGACGAGAATTTAAGGCTTGTGTCTATATTCTCCCATATTGCCCTCCAAAAGAACTCGTGAAACGGGGATCTCTATCTGAAACTATAGGTTCAGGCATACCACTTTCAGATTATGCACGTGGAAGGCAAGAAGAATGTTGTGGCTGATGCGTTATCAAGAAAGACACAAATTTCAGCTGTGTCAATTTCTTATCATCATCATGAGCTTGATGACATGAAGGAACAGTATGCTACTGATAAAGATTTTGCAAGGATCTTTGAACAGTTGCAAGATGGACAACGCCATGAGCACTATCTCCTCAAGGACCGTTTTATGATGACGCATGACAGACTGTGTCACTAGGCCATTGCGACATAAGGTTATGGTAGAAAGTCATGTCCCACCGTATGCACGACATTGTGGTATAGGTGCGACAGTGAAAGCGGTCGAGACATTCTTTTATTGGCCTACTACTTTGAGGAAAGATATGAATACCTTTGTGCGAGCGTGCGTGATTTGCCAAAAAGTGAAGTTTGACATACAAAAGGCACGAGGATTGTTACAGCCACTGCCTATTCCAGATAAGCCATGGGAAAGTAATGCTATGGGTTTTATCTTTGATCTTCCAAGAACGCTGAGAGGGAATGATGGTATATGGACCATTATTTGCATGTACAGCAAGCAGGTCCATTTTAATCCTATCAGGAAGAAGATACAATCTGATCAGATGGCACGACTATTTATGTACAATGTGTTCAAGTACCATGGTATGCCACAGTCTATTGTCACTCATCGTGATCCTCATATGACGAGCCTATTTTGGAGAGGCTTATTTGAAAACATGGGCACCACGCTCAAGTTTTCCTCCTCATTTCATCGGACAGTCAAAAGAGGCTCATTCTATTGTCTTATATCTGCTAAAATGTTACGTGTCAGATAATAAGGGCAAGTGGAACAATATCTACCCATGCTTGAGTATGTGTACAACAATACGGTGCATTCATCAACAAGCAAGGCACCTTTTGAGATTATTGAGGGTCGCAGAAAGGTTCCTCCCATTTTGCACACAAAGGACAATTTTCAAAGCAAATCGATATGTTGAGAATATAGATGAAATGTACAAGAAAATCAAGCTTGCCTTGGAGAAGACTCAAGCAAAGCAAGAAAGGGTTGCTGATCGTCACCGACGTGAATTGTTGCTTTCACCTAGTGATTGGGTACTCTTACGGTTTGAGGCAAGGTTAAAGAAGATGAAGGGCAAGGAAAGGTTATTTCCCAAGCTCAACATGCGTTACTATGGGCCTTTTCAAGTACTTGACAAGATCAACGATGTTGCATATAGGTTGAAATCATAGTTACTTGGAACGGGATTTCGGAACGGGGAACGGGGAACGGGGAACGGCAATGGGCATGAAACACCATTCCATGTTACGAACACTCATGCTTGAAACATGGAACGGGGATTCGGAACACGAAGTTGGAATGGGAACGGGGAGTATGGCTGAAATTCCTAATACTAGGAAGATTCATAATGCGTTTCACGTGAGTCTTCTAAGACCCTTCATAGGAGATGTGCCACAAGATATGCCAGATGAGGATCAACCAGAAGTTGAGGAACTTGATGAGATCTTGGTACCTGAGCAGACTTTGGCACATAAGGAAAGAAAATTAAGAGAAAAGTTGCACAACGGTATTTGGTGAAGTTCAGGAACTACCCACCTATGGATGCAAAGTGGATGGAAGAACGTAAGCTGCTAGAGCCATCGAATGTATTGCAGCTTTACCTTGAGGCCTTTAGGTTACAACCTACATATGCCCCAACTCAACGTGCTCAAAAGAGGGGTCATAATGGAGCTAGCACATCAAATGTACGTGTGAATTCAATGCAATAGAAGTGTACACTACTCTACAAATGCTAAAGGTATAATGTTCACTTCTATCGTAGATAGAAATAGCAAAAGTATGAAGGTTTCATTATGTCATTTATATCTATATTTTATGACCTTTCCTGCAGATACATGTGATGAAAGGGTGCTAACCACATTAGATCATCTATGGCATGTATATCTAGCATGCAATCGAGGACATTTGCGATTTCAAGAGTGGGTATGTCACGAGGCTATGGCACCCACTAGCCTAAGTTGTTGGTTTCTTTCCCTTGATTTTTATTTAAATTTTGGGACCCTCTTTTTGAAGTCGCATATCACGTGCACATCTAACCGTATGTGCATGTGGACAAGCTATCTCAGGTCTAGGGTTCAGGTCAGCTTAGGAAGTGTTATGGCACCTTTGTGAGTCTGTGAGCAGGACGTGCATGTCCAGGCGCTTAGAGTAGTTGCATATCCTCTGGTTGCACACAGCATGATCATCAGCATGACATTCAATACCCATCATGAGTATTTTACAATGCATAGAACCCATATTTACTCATTTTTCACTTATTATTTAATAAGTGATTTTGTTGGAAAAGTGAGTAGGGCAAATTTGCTAAGTTACTATAAAAGAAACCTAGCGCTAACACTTTCTGGCAGAAGAGACGGAAGAAGTTCCAGCAACTTACAGTGCACCTTCTCAGCAAGACCGACAGGAGACCCTAGCGTTTTCAGCCAACAGAGCAGATAGCATTTTCGGAATGCAGATTTCCTAGCGTTTTTGCTACAGATCAGCCTGGCATTTTCAGTTTGCAGATTCCGGCGTCAGATCAGCCCCATCACATCAGCGTTTTCAGTTTTCAGCACTTAGCCACAGCAAATCTCACCTGCCCGCAGCAGATCCTTGCCGCACCATCGAGTCAGCCAGCGTTTTTAGATTCAGCCCGTTGTCCGCAGATTTCAGCATCTGCGTTTTCAGCGCATCGTCGTCGCGTCGTCACGTTGTCATCGTTGCCGACAGTGTCAAAGATCAGCAGAAAGTCAACGGTTAGCAGATTTCAGCATTTTCAGTCCTAGCGTTTTCAAGCTTCAGTCCGTCCTCATCATTGACGTCAACATCGTTGGCAAGTCCATCGCATCTAGACCATTGTACTAGATTTGTGCAATCAATAGCATAGACCTCTCTCGCCATAAGGAGGGTTTGAGAATCGTTTGGTGTCATATTCTTCTCTCTCTCTCTCTCTCTCTCTCTCTCTCTCTCTCTCTCTCTCTCTCTCTCTCTCTCTCTCTCTCTCTCTCTCAGCACCTTCATTCACAGTAGCATTCACTTTGTTTGTGATCATTGCACTCTCTCACTATAGGAACGAAAGGCTCTCCCTTCCGTAAGTAAAAGGAACCCTTGAGCACAGTTCGGAGCACTCATCTTGAGCAAAGTCAGCATTCACTTCAGGATGTGATATGATTTTGGGCATTATATGGTTTCGTGAGCATAACCCTCTCCTTGATTGGGCAGACAATATGCTAACTCTAAATGCCAAAAGTGACTCTCCCATTACCATTCGTGGTGAGGAAGTTTTTCATTCTTTACCTCTCATTTCTAATGTCCAAGCGAAGCTTAAAAAGAAACAAGAGAAGGAGACTTAGTCCTTCCTTTTCCGAAGCACGACAGCATTTTTTACATGATAGAGATGTGATTGTTCACAAGGATGATGGTTTGCCTGATGATTTTTCTAGTGAAGCTAACCTCATTGCAGATACGATCAGTCACGAAGAAAAGATCTTGGCTCTTGAGTCGAGGTCCAAAGAAATCACTCAGGAAGTATTGTGTGGTCGCATGATTAGTCAACACGCATTGTTCGAATTTTTCATTCATGACAATTTCTTGTATTTTCGACACCGTCTTACGTGTTCCCTTTTCATAGGCATACCGTATTGTACGATGCACATGATTCACTCACGGATGAGCACGGATGTATGCGGATTACTCTCGAAAAGGAAAAAAGTTTACATTCAAGGAATTCACATTGTTTACCGATTGTCCGTTTTGTCAATCGCTTTTACATGTCTCTTCTTGGCATGACACAGTCTCAGTAAGAGCTCAAGCAAGATTGTCCATCAAGCATCGGCATTTCCGTTGTGATAGGTCGAAAAGCCAAGATTCGATCCCACTTTTTGTATATGTTTGGTGAACGGTTTGGGCACTCCGCCACTTTGTTTATCTGCGTTACATGCACAGTCATTTAGGAAGAATCGTATTTTTTCGGTTACTCTACATGGAATGGGTATGATTATGATTTTGTGTTGGAAATGGTTTCACGAATTTTCCTCCTCGGAGATTCTTGAAGAAGGTGGACATACGTCCATAGCTGAAGTTGGAGCATTGAAGCCGCTACAGATCACTTTGTGTCGCTTTCGGCGCGGCCCAGAGAAGCAAGCATTGCACACCTTCATGAAGTTCAAGTATCGCACGCCTCACGCATCAGAGTGGATCGGCGAAGCGTTCTTCACAGTATTCCAAGAGTTGTTCACACACTCCCTTGACGACATACAGCTCGGTACCAGTACCTCACCTTGAAAAGGAGGGGATGTCACGTGCACATTTAACCCTATGTGCATGTGGACAAGCTATCTAAGGTCTAGGGTTCAGGTCAGCTTAGGAAGTGTTCTGGCACCTTTATGAGTCTGTGAGCAGGTCATGCATGTCCAGGCACTTAGAGTAGTTGCATATCCTCTGGTTGCACGCAGCATGATCATCAGCATGACATTCAATACCCATCATGTGCATTTAACAGTGCATAGAACCCATTTTCCCAATTTACTCATTTTTCACTTATTATTTAATAAGTGACTTTGTTGCAAAAGTGAGTAGGGCAAATTTGCTAAGTTACTATAAAAGAAACCTAGCGCTAGCACTTTCTGGCAGAAGAGGCAGAAGAAGTTCCAGCAACTTGCAATGCACCTTCTCAGCAAGACTGGCACGAGACCCATTTTCCCAATTTATTCATTTTTCACTTATTATTTAATAAGTGACTGTTGGAAAAGTAAGTAGGGCAAATTTGCTAAGTTAGAAACCTAGCGCTAGCACTTTCTGGTAAAAGAGGTAGAAGAAGTTCCAGCAACTTGCAGTGCACCTTCTCAGCAAGACCAGCAGGAGACCCTAGCATTTTCAGCCAACAAAGCAGATAGCGTTTTGGAATGCAGATTTCCTAGCGTTTTTGCTACAAATCAGCCTGGCGTTTTCAGTTTGCAGATTCAACCTAGCGTTTGCACATTCCCGTGTAAGATCGGCCCCAGCACATCAACGTTTTCAGTTTTTAGCACTTAGCCACATCAGACTTAGCCCTTAGCCTCGCAAATCTCACCTACCCGTAGCAGATCCACGCCGTACCATCAAGTTAGCCAGCGTTTTCAGATTCAAGCAACTGTCCGCAAATTTCAGCATCTTTGTTTTTAGCACATCATCGTCGCGTCGTCGCCATCGTTGTCCTCGCCGACACAGTGTCAAAGATCAGCAGAAACTCACTACTTAGCATATTTCAGCATTTCAGCCCTAGCATTTTCAGATTTCAGCCCGTCCTCATCCTCGTCATCATTGTCGTCGACATCGTCGGCAAGTCCATTGCATCTACATTGTACGAGATTTGTGCAATCAATAGCATAGACCTCTCTCGCCATTAGAGGGGGCCCTTAGAGGAGGGTTTGAGAACCGTCTCGTGTCGTATTCTTCTCTCTCTCTCTCTCTCTCTCTCTCTCTCTCTCTCTCTCTCTCTCTCTCTCTCTCTCTCTCTCTCTCAGCACCTTCATTCACTTTGTTTGTGATCATTGCACTCTCTCACTAAAGGAACGGAAGGCTCTCCCTTCCGTAAGTAAAAGGAACCCTTGAGCACAGTTCGGAGCACTCATCTTGAGCAAATCCAACATTCACTTCCGATGCACCTTACATCGCAAATGGCCGGACAATGTATGGCCAATGTGAAACAACCGACGGCCAACAGTTTCACCCACAGCAGTGGAAGGGCAGGTCGCCATGAGATGGTTGGGCCAGTCGGCACTGAAATCCGGGCAATAAAAGGTTGGCTAGGATTAGTTCAAAGTCATTTAGGCCCCACGCGACACTTATAAATTGATGGGTACTAGGAGATTAACTCAAAAGAGGCAAATTGGACACATGGCAGTAGAAGGACAATTTGCAGGTCAACACACACTTAAAAATATCTCATCCCTGCTGGGGGCGCCCAAAAATGAGAAGGGCTGATTTTTTAGGTATTGTAAACTACAGTGTGTGAGTAGTGGATGCAGGTGATCACAGCTTTAACGGAAAGCTTGCCTTCTCCCTAGTCTCATGTAGCACGACAATTTGCTCTCGCGCATCTCTCTCCCCTTTGCACATATGGTAATGCCCCATAAGTTGGGCTTTTCAATTGACCATGAACAGTTTTGGGGGTTTTATGCGCGTTTGCCAAGGCAAGAGCCTTCTAAACAGGTACCGGATTAGCTAATTGCTAATCCGCCACAAATACGCATAGTTCCATCGCGAAGGATTGCAAAACCAGAGAGTTTTCTCGAGTGAAAACTCGTCTAATTCAAAAGGGTACTGTCCCATTGCGTGCGCGAGCACCTAAGACACCCTTAGACGTGTTTGCTCTGCTCAAAACGATCCAAAACAGAAAATTACAGCCTGTTGTGTTTCTCTCAAGTTTAGGGTTTTACATCTAAACTGCAAGAGATCACCAAGGGAGCCTCAGGAAGGCCTTGGGATGCTTAACCAGGGCTTTGGGCACCTGACAGTGGCAAAACAAGGAATTACACCATGCTGAAATTGACTTGCAGCTCACTAGAAAGCTTCCAAAATGTAAGGGAAAGTGTCCTTGACGTGTACTTTTGATCTACAGGGGTTTTGCGCCGATAGGCTAACGAAATTGGGTCAAAAACCTGCAATTACAGCCATGGACAAGTTTGGATAGCTTGGTGAGAGTTAGTAAATGCGTACGGATTGTTTATTTGCAATAAGAATAAAGAAATACCGAAAGGGATGCCAGTCATTGGGGCCTACAGGGTGTTGTTGTTTGCTTGGAAGCACTCTAGCTCCCAGGCCGTGTTTCCTTTGAAGTGTAATTTCCAGTCACAGGTTTATTCGTGAAGTTTTTCAGTGTCATAAAGTTTACAGTGTTAAGATCGAGTGAAAGCTAAAGTCTACCGCCCTAAGGGCCGGTTTTAGCCCTTTACGCAATTTTTGGGTCCTTGCTTTACCTTAAAAGGTTTTAGGCCCCATGGCCGGGTTCCATAAGTCGAGAGGGTTAAGGTTTTGATTCCTAACCCCTTTGGGCCACTCGGATAAGTTTTGTAAGTTGGTAAAGCTTCTTTTGCCTCTTTCGCTAGGGTTTAGGCCCCCTTGTGCCCTTTAGGACATGCCACGTCACTTTGAGATAGGATCCCACTGAAGAGAAGATCACCCATCTGCCCCTGCTACCCTAGAAATACGCTCAAGGGGCTGATCTGAAAAACGCAGTTATGGCTGCCCAAAAATGCTAGGGCTGCCCTCTTGTTTGCAAAGAAGAGGCTCATCAGCCCCCAAGGGCTGCCCCTGCCTAAAAGAGATACCCCCCAAGTCCATATATAGGTCTGATCCCAAGCTACCCGATCCCACACATTGCCTACATGACATCATAAAAACCCCATAAATGGGAAACTAGGGAGAGAAAACGGCTAAATAGCCCCTAGGACTTTAGGCAGACACAAGACCACCTGGGCATAAATGCCCTTGGCTCGCAGCAAACACTCTGGCCAAGGAAAAGAGCCAAAACCCAAGGCTACACATTGTTGGAAAATCTCGACATGAGAAAATTGCCTCACTCTGGCCGAGCACAGCCACAAGTGACAAAACAACCCTCACTCCTTATCATTTGTCCCTGGGATATACTGCAACCAACTGAACGAATCCAAAGAGATGCCAAAACCCTCTCTCAAGTCCTAGAAAGGGAGACAAACCAGGCAACTAGAGTGAGCAATCTGCAACTGTAAGGTAGGGTTTCGTGGATGAGGATTTCTACAACAAAACTCCGAGGTTAAATATTACCTAGCCAATATTTTCATCAAACCGCTATCCCGAAAGTTGTTTGGGAAGTAAAATGCTATCCACTAGAAGGAAACCCAACTCTATTAAGAATCTCCAAGCTCAACTGACTCACGAGTCACACAACTAGCATCTACAGAAGAAACTATTGTTGACTGCTCCAAGAAATAGCATCGAAACTGTAGGTAAAGGAATAAGCCGCAGGTATCCAAATCATTTCCCAACTCACAGATACTCTACCCTACAAAAAAGAGTCGAAATGTCAAGTGCAACGGAATTGAAATGGTGAAGATCTAGGTTTTACACTTCCACAAACCTTTTACTTCTTTTCCTTGCGTTAGTGGTTGCATTAGTTTGATTGATGGTTCCTTTTACTTTCCATGAAGAGAGGGAATGAGAGAGCGGTAGAAATGTGTAGAGAGAGAGAGAGAGAGAGAGAGTGGAATGTACATGCATGTAATACCTCAAGTGCAGACTCTATTGACTTGAATGGTGAATGTCGCCTCCGTAACTCCTCAAGACGAGGCACCTCCATGGCTGATTTAATGCACCTTTGGATCCTTCTCGATGTGGGATTGTGGATGCCACCAAGAGATAAAAGGCTAAATTGCGCTCCCGATGTGAGAGGAATGAAGAGCTGAAAAAACAGATCTCGACGATGCCGATGATGTACAACAATGGGAGCACTCGATGACAGCGAGGGAATGGCCGAGGAGAGGCTCAAAGGGCTTCCAAAGTACCGGAGCGCAACGGGGATAGCTAGCGACTGCAGATCCAATCCAATCTGACAAGGGAAGGGCTGAAAACTGAAAAAGCTAGGGCTGATCTGTAGATCTGGCAAGCGCTAGGGCTAAAGACTGTCATCGCTGGCTGATTTGGCGATTCCCAGCAAAAACGCTAGGGCTGATGGCTTGTTGCCGCGCAATGGCAGCACATGCACTTCCTTAAGTGAGAGAAGCATCCCTAGGCGAAACGATACGAACACACACTCAAACGCTAGAGAGAAAAAAAAAATCAAAGATTAGCAGATAAGTGTAAAATCTTTAACCTTTACAAATTGACGATGAATCAAGGGGAGGACATTTCAAGCCTCGTCAATAGGTTAATATTAAGTGCTATCCCAAAAAACCTTGACAACATAGTCATAATGCTAGAACAAAAGAAACCAATACCCACATCTAGTCTTGTTGATCCACCATTACAACATATTTTTCACATCAATTAGTAACTCTTTGCACCCTGAGTAAAAATTAGCTTATGATGTTGCACTATCCAGTCTACTCTGTGAAGAGATACGTAGGAATTCTATGGAGCCTACAAAGTAAGGTATGTATATATTGCTAGTGGCAAAGGTCACAGAGGTCACACTCATAATTGTTACAGAAGTAAGGATTGTGGGAATTCTCATGGAAAATCTAGAGGTTATTTGCACACTGTCAAGTTCTATCATTGCCACAAGAAAAGACACTTAAAAAAAGATTATTGTGTATGGCCAAGAGACAAAAAAAGTCTCAAGACAACAAGAATTTTAATGACGACAAGAAAAAAGTTAACAGTAAGGAGCTCAATGTGCTAGAGTCTCCCAAGATTACAGATGTGCTTGAGGTCCAAACTTTCTTAAATGTTATATTCTGTATAGAAAATCTTAGTTTAGATGCTCTTATTGCACAAGATGCTAGCTTTTATTAGAATTGGGTCATAGATTTTGGAGCCAAGTTCCATGTGAAAACTCATAGATAATGGATCTCTACATATGCACATACTTGTAGTAAAGTTAAGCTTGATGATGCCTACCTCAAAGTAATTATCTTAACTCCATGTGCATTAATAATAGAACTCTATATTCCATATCCTAACAAACAACCAAGCTCAACCATTCATGAATACCTTAGAATCATCCTTTTTTCAATAGGAAAAGAAGAACACTATGCTTTAGTACAAATATTATCTCAATTCAAGATTTCTAAGTTAACTCAACTATGAATATAGTTATAATTTAGTAATACAATAAAGTTGTTGTACAAGGAAGAGGAAACCGAGAGGAAACCAAAGAGGGAGAAATCAGAACCTGCATATAGGCCACCGGCCCCTTGAAAGGAGACTCTTTGTCATGAACTCTTACACATGCTAAAAATTATGAATAACATAACACTTGCTACATTTCTCCATCTTGAAGGCTCAAAATCACTGAGACCAGTAGCCTTGCAGAGAGGGAAAGGAACTTAGAGAGAACATAAATTATAGGGTGTCTATTGCAAGGAGAAAAATCCTTGCACATAATCATCAAGCTAAATATGCATAACAACATAGAATTCATAGTCACGAATGTCTAACACATTCTCAAGTTAGCAAAGAGTTTGATAATCCATGGCCAGCTTGACGACTTGGGCTACCTACCCACCTTTGGGAATGGTTCATGGTCAATCAAGAAGGTTTCATATGTAAAAGAGGATTGTATATCCATAATTGCAAGTTGTTGTCTACTGAGTTGTGGCATAGCCAGTTGGGCCATATGAGCCAAAAGAGAATGAAAACACTAGAATTTTTTGGTTACTTGATATGCTAAGCTATTTTATTCAAAGCTCTGATACCAATGTCAAGTGCAACGGAATTGAAATGGTCAAGATCTAGGTCTTATGTTCTCATCTGTGGGGTAAGTCAAACTGCCAAAGTGAATGGCAAAGCCCCGCTTCGCATGACTCATCAACTCCTGAATAGAAGATGACTTCTTCTCCAAGCAGTGATCTCGGATCTCTGTAGGTAGACCCAAGGTGAACCGCTCAATCTGTTCTCTGAACGTGATCTTCTTGAATGAAGAGGCGGGTAGAAAAGAGCTCCAGAATCTTTCACAATAAGCATTGATTGTATCTTTCTTGGTCATCCGAAGATGGTTCCAAGCAGCTCGTATATCTCGTTCATATTCTTGCGCCAACCAAGAAGAAATAAAAAGCTTTTTAAATTCAGCCATTTAACTAGCGCAGTCTTGTTTAAAAGAAGCGTGGACCACCAAGTACGAGCATTCCCCTTAAGGTAAGAGGTAGCTCTCCGAATCTTGGAGTGCTCTGAATAGCGTCCTCCCGCGAAAGTCAAACTGTTGTATAAAAGACAAAGCCTTCGAAGCATCTGAGTATCCTAAAAAAGTATCAAACTTGATCGAGTGGCCATCTTCCTTAAACTCTCGGACTTTCTTTCTTTTATCTTCAAGAAAGTCATACTGGTTGGCTTTGTAAAAATTCTTCTTGTTCGCATAGAAGTTTCCATCATCAGAATCGGATCTGTCCGTAGACGAGTCCTCAATAGAACTGTCAAGCTCTGGGCGAGATTTAGCCTTCTTTGCCTTTTCCTTGCCCTTTCTGAAGCTTTGTTTCTTGCTTCGCTTTTTACCTTTTCTGTCTTCTTCGCTCGAATCTGAAGAGCTAGAGGAGCTGTCAGAAGAAGAAGAAGAAGAAGAAGAACTGGGTACTCCTTCAAATCGAACACGCTTCTTCTGTTTCTTTGCCTTATCAAAAGTCGACTGACGACCCAAATATCCCGGGAAGTCAGTGCTTTTCTTCTACTTTTTGCCGTGCTTTTTGGCTTTCTTCTGCGCGTCAAAAAGCTGAGCAATCCGTGCATCAACCACCTCTTGTAATTCCTTCTCTGATTACTGTTTGTGATCAGAAGGTTTCTTGAGCGCGGGTTTCAGTGGTGGTGTAGTGGTTTTTTGCCACTGTGCAAGCACTTCCTGAAAAGAAGTCTCGCTCATATATTTTGCCAATTTCGGATCCTTCGCAAAACTGAGCATCATCTTTGTTGCATCGCCGATCAATTGACGACGATTCATCTCTCTTTGCTACGCCTGAGTAGGCTGATACGGGCCATACTCTCTGTCAAAATCTTCGTTGTGATCCCTGCCCGCATCTCCAGATGCAGAGGGAGTCGACTGATCCTTGCGTGAAGCCATAGGTGCCACGGAAAAAAAAATTGGGGATCGGATTTCCCGTAGAAGAGAAATCGGCCGTGCTCTGATACCACTGTAACAGACTTGGACACTCCAAGTCAAGAATCAATCGCGATAGCACCAAATAACCACTTCAAACAATTCACAAATCACAATAGATTTGCACTAGCCCGACGGAGTTCCGTGCCTGGAGATATTGGCCCCAAAGACTGGCGCCCCTTTCGGTATTTCTTTTTGTATTAATCAATTCAAAGTACAAGAGATTGGGTCAGGTTTCACTCTCAGACTCTGCGTCCAGATGCTTTGAGAAGTGAGGCCCTCACCACCAATTTAAAGGTTACAAGGGATGCCCAAGAGCAGAGCCCCAAAAGCTTGAAAGCAAAAGCAGTTTCTCTCTCTCCATGAGAGTAAAATAAAGCAATTCAACTCTCTTTCTCTCTCTCCAAATCATTGCGTGGCCAAAAGCTGCAAAAGAACGTCGCTCTGCTTTTTTTTTGTAGCCTCTGCAAAATCTGGAATCTTCCGTACCTGCTGCCACGTGGCACTAGCGCCAGCCTTTTTAGGGTTTACAACTACTTAGGGTTTCAGCCAGCAGCTAGGGTTAGGGTTTCCAGAAATTAGGGTTTTCTGAAAATTAGGGTTTCTGGCAGAAATTAGGGTTTGCAGGATTTTTAGGGTTTCTGCTGCCGGTAGCCACATCATCACTTTGTGACAGAGAGAGAAAGAGAGACACCCAAGGACAGATCACAATGCTCTTCCATCCACATATGAGACCAGCCAGAGAGGAGTGAAATAGGGCACATCACTAGCAGAGGTATACTGATCGATCGAGCAATAGAGCTAGGGAGATTCACGAGGCCCAGGATAAGGGGATGCTCCCATCGACGGAGGAGGTTGCAGAAGAGAGTCAGATCTATATTGGCGAGACAAGGGAGATGCCCTGTGCAAACTCTCACCATAGAGGACATCAACACGATCGTGCACTGACCGATGCGAGCCATCTCCAAATTATGATACACATCCACCATTCTATTCTCTAATACACACTTACTTTTCGTATATGTAGTTCTCAAGCTCTTGATACCACCGTTTACAGCTCTAGTAGTGTTTCTGTTTACTTAGTTTCTTTCTTTATTTTTATCCAGACCTTGTTTCAAATTCACCACGATTAAACTCTCGGGTCTCATAGGTCAATATGGGCTTTAGAAGACGTTAATATAACATTTCATTTCATCATATCTCTCTCTCTCTCTCTCTCTCTCTCTCTCTCTCTCTCTCTCTCTGTGAACATAGTTTAAGGTCTCTTGGGATAGTTTCCTACGACGTTAAAACTCTCTTCTTCTTGGGGGTGTGTGTGGGTGTGAGTGTGTGTGCTAATTAAAAGAGGAAAATGGTATAACCTTTCTATCACCCAAGTGTGATAGATTGGTTATGCCATTTCCCTCTTGAATAACAGGTCTTGAGTTCAACTCTCCTGGTCGGCTAGATCTTTAAGGTCTCTTGGGATAGTTTCCTACGACGTTAAAACTCTCTTCTTCTTCTTCTTGTTCTTCTTCTTCTTCTTCTTCTTCTTCTTCTCTCTCTCTCTCTCTCTCTCTCTCTCTCTCTCTCTCTCTCTCTCTCTCTCAAGCAAGAAGGATGACAGCCATTGAAAGAGAGTTGAAAGAATGCAAAGTTCACATGGATGAGTGGAAGAAAGAGAAGAGCTCACTTCTTGAATGGAAAAAGAGGGAGGAAAAGGCGAGGGAACTAGAGCGCAAAGAGTCCCGGGCTGAAATTCAAGCTCTAAAAGGTAACATCTCAGCCCTTCGGAAGGAACTTGCCGAAACTAAAGAGAGAGGACGCCTTGAAGATGGAGACATTCAGCCATCAATGATAGATGAGCTGAATATTATACGAGCGCAAGTCGAAGAGTTATATAAAGGATGAAGGAGAAAAGAAGACCTCATGGGTGGAGGTTCTCTCCAAAACGCAAAAGAAGGTGGAAGAGGCTGCAAAGTGGATTGAAGTTGTCCAGAAGGGGAAGGGCAAGGACATTCCGGCTACACCCGACATCATCAACAAGACACTTGAAGAGGAACAACGAAGAAGGGTACTCGCTCTACACGTGAGAGTGACCGGCCTAAAAGATTCAAATAAGGTGGACCAAGAGGTGAAGAGCCTCATGTCAATGATGGGGGCGGAGAAGCCCTCGCACACACAAGCTTGGAGAGTGGGCAAGAAGAATGAAGGTAATGGGGAGAGTTCAAAAGAACGGGCTCTCATCTTGCGCTTTCCCTCCATGGAAGAAAAGAAAGACTTTTTAAAGAAGAGGCCAACCCTCAAGAAAACAGGTATCTATCAGGGATTGAACACCTGAGGAACCCGCTGGGTCGCTACTGCCCCCTTCGCACGCCCCCCCCCCCCCCCCCCCCCCCCCCCCCCCCCAGCACTGCCTCGCTGCCTGCCCCCACGCTGCCTGCTAGCCTCTGCCGCCCCCTGCCTGCCCGCCCGCTGCCTACCTGCCGTTGCCGCTGCCGCTGCCGCCCCCGTCACCCCCTCCGGCTGCCGTCAGCGCTCCCTCCTGCCCCAACCCGCTAGCCCCCCCGGCCCGCCTGCCCGCCCGCCTCAGTTTCACCCCGTCAACCCCTGCAATTCGGCCCATTCTGCATTGTTTCAATTCTTGGGACGGTGCTTTCTGCGCCTGATTGCAACGTCCTTCCGTCGACCTCTTCTCACGACACAGCAGTAGACACAGATGGAGGCTCCAGCTTCGCCACAGAGGGACTCGCCAGAAGCCCCCTCGCCCGACCCCGCTGAGCCCACCATTCGACTTGCTCTCTCGCCGACAGAGCAAGCGAGCCTTGCCGCAGAGGTAGAGCGATTGCAAGCGACTTCGGTCATCTGCAAGATTCTCAGCACCCGACCTAGCAAAGGAGAGCTGCGAGAACTTCTCCAGGCTCGCCTTCTAGCAGAGGTGGACAAGATCTTGGATGTCCAAATTCTCGGACGGGGTTACTATCAGATCGAGTTTAAGACCTCCAAGATGGCGTCCAAGGTCATAGCTATGAGTCCACTGGCCATCCGAGCATCACGCACCCAATTTCGACAGTGGCGACATGGTTTTGACCCGGCTTCGGATATTCTAGTAGAGGAGACAGACATCCCCATCTCAATCTGCTTTTCGGGTTTACGCAAGGAGTACCTACCACTTCTTTCCAGGATCGGCTCCGCCATTGGGACTGTCCTGGAGACACCTCGTACGGCAGCATCAGTAGCTGCCAAGGCGGCTGGCATCCCCTCAGTTCGAGTTTTGGTCAGAGATACCCACACGTTCTCGAAGGTTATCCTTCTGCCTCGGGTGAGTGGGGGTTGGTTTAGACAGAGTGTGGAGTACTTGGGCCTCCCGAACCAGTGCTTCATTTGCCGATAGATGGGCCACCTAGCGAAGGCCTGTCCACAGAGGAGGCCGCGACCTGCACCACCACAGCCTCAGCCCTAGCCTGCCAGGGCTGGCCCGCAGCCGCAATCAACGGCACAACGCACACATGCAGAGCCACCCTCCGAGCTTGGAACTCCAGCGGAGGAGGGGTGGCAGCAGGCCAGTGGCCGACGACGCCCGGAGGCACAATGTCAGCCTGGCACTCAGAGTGGCCCTCAAGTGCCTACTTAGCAGCAGTGGGTTCCCACGGGGAACCGCTTTGGTCCTCTTGAGCAGGAGGAGATCCCTGCGCCAGCCCCCACCTTCGCTTCACCCTCGACGGCCGCTCCCCCCCCAGAGTTCCCCCCCTCTTCCTCATCCTCCCCCCCACCTTCTGCTCCCATTGCCTCTCCACCTCGCCCCTCTACCTCTGTCGCCCCATCCCGCCCCTCTTCTCCTCCGCTCCCCCAGCTCCTTCTCACCCCCCTCCTGCTCCAGTTCCACAGTCGACTCAGGAGACTGGTCCCTCTCCGGCGGCTAGGAGATCTCTTGGCAGCGCCTTTGCCACGAGTCGCCTAGCGAGAGAGGGTCAGCCCTTCTGGCGGCCCCCTTTGCAGATTCAGACATCTTCCCTTGCAGCTATCCCTCGTGGTCTGACGAGCATTGACCTCCGACGCCGTTGGGACTTCTTCGACTACGGGTTCACTCGTTTTCTCGGCGATTCCGCAGCAGACCATGAGGCAGCCTGCTTCAGGGCCATGCTTTGTTCCTCGCCGCTAGGGGGACAGAGGCCTTGGACTTAGCAGTTGGTTTCTCCTTCCCCCTCTGTGGTAGGGCCGAGACAGAGTGGTCCCTCGACTCAGTGTTGGGATGGTTGCATACACAGGTCCTAGAGTTCTCACCACATGGGAGAACTTGGAGTTACATATATGTTGCAGACTTTGTGGCCATTGGCCAAGTTTGCGGTGACACCCCAAGACTCAACAGGATGTAGGCACATTGTGGTGTACTTCTTTGCTGATATGCAGTGTTTGCCTTGCTATGTATACATTCATGAGGACTCCTGGACAGAGGAGGTTGCTTTACGCACGGCTCACTCTGCTTGGGCTTGGGCTAGGCACTCACTGCAGTCACGCCTATCTAGAGGACGCTCGGATGCGGATTACTCCCCATCCAAGCCAGATACGAAGATAGCCCGTCTTGCTGCTGCGGCAACATCTGTTCTCTCTCGCTCCCCATGAGGATCGTCTCATGGAACGCGCAGGGACTAGGTGGGCCCCAGTTTCAGCGACAACGGGGCCGTTTGCGTCAGGAGCTTCAACGTTGCCTTGTGGGAGGAGAGATTGATCTCCTTATGCTTCAGGAGCACCATCTGTGTGAGAGCCGCATTCGGCGATGTGGTCAGATTTTGCATGGACGATATGATACCTTTTGGTCAGCTGCTTTTGGACCTGGAGGCATCCAGGGTGGGGTATGTATGACTATTGCGGACTCATTGCAGCAGGCCATTGTGGGCAGAGGGATTATTCTGCCAAGCAGGGCTCAGTGGATTACTATGCAGGTTCAGGGTGGCCTTGTGGGCTTCCTGAACATCTATGCGCCCAATGTGGCGAGTGCTCGTGCAGAGTTTTGGTCACAGATTGTTGAGTCTTTACCGCACGCCGATCATTGGTGTATAGGAGGGGACTTCAACATGTTGGAGGACCCTTCTGACAGGATTGGTGGCAACCATGCTACTGTGCATGGAGTCGAGTTGGCAGCTTGGGAGAGGTTGTGTATGACTTTGAGGGTCTCGGATACATAGCAGCACTCTGGTTTTGTGAGGCCCCCAAACAGTCTTGCCTTCTCTAGATCGGACCGCAGAGTGGGAGGAGTAAATCTATCGCGGATAGATCGCTTCTACACTAGTGACCACTTCAGTGACTTGGGAGGAATCAGTGGGCATCCTGGCAAGGACATCCTTCTCGAACCATGCACTAGTGATCCTCACAGTGGCAGACAGGCAGAGGAGTGGGAGCACGATGCTTCGCATCCCAGAGAGGGTCTTGTTGGACTCAGCACTCAGAGAGAGGGTAGAGGCTCTCTGGACAGAGGGCATGGACAACCAGGTTCCACCTGCAGACAGAGTGGCCTCAGGCCTAGCTCAGCTTAGCCACTTTTTTCTTCAGGAGTCTCTAGCTCGTCGGGCTGCAGCGAGAGGCGGAGCAGCGTCTCAGACGAGGCATTGCTTCACTACAGAGAATGCAGGGCTGCTCCAGACAGTCCATGGTTGGAGAAGCAGTTACCAGAGGCTCGACAGGAGCTTGCTAGCACAGAGGAGAGGCGTCATGAGTTTGCCTTCCACCGACAGGCATCTCAGTGGACTCAGGTGGGTGACAGAGTGACTGCTGCTTTTTTTTTTGAGACAGTGGGACCTCGGCACTCGCATGCCAAGGTCAATCAGTTGAGGAGACAGTCAAAGCGACAGAATGCATGCAGGGAGCAGGTTTGGGCACAGATGCCTTGTCTTGTGACAGAGGAGATGCGCCAGAGGCTAGAGATGCCACTTCAACTTGAGGAGCTGCACACGGCTCTTAGGGCCCTCCCTCGTGGTAGCTGTCCAGGTGAGGATGGGTTGACTCCCAGCTTTTTCTTAGAGTACTGGGACCTGCTTGGCCCAGATCTTTATAGTGCTTTTCAGTACATTTTGCACACAGGAGTGATGCCTGACAGCATGAGTGAGGGCCTGATCTACCTCATTCCCAAGGAGGGTGGCTCCTTGGATGAGATTCGACAGTGGCGCCACATCACCATCCTCAACTCAGCCTACAAAATTCTTGCCAAGGCTCTGAGTTTGAGGATTCAGCCACTTTTAGAGAGCCTTATACATGGGACTCGGACAGGTTTTGTCAAGGAACGCAGTATCCTTGACAACATCTTTACTTTCTGGGAGGCTTCTGCCCTGGCACGGCTCCGTGGTGAGGACCTTGTGATTCTTCTTCTCGATTTTGAGAAGGCATACGACAGAGTTGACTGGGACTTTCTAGAGGGCACTCTACACAGGATGGGCTTCTTAGATGCTTGGATCAGAGGGGTGTCAGCTTTGTACAAACACACTCACAGTCAGGTGCTTTTGGCAGGAGGTAGAGGTGAGCGCTTCATGCTCACACGCTCGGTCAGACAAGGTTGTCCTCTTGCCCCCTTTCTCTTTCTGTTCTATGCGGAGGCGATGAGCAGATTTTTGGTGTCACAGCAGGTTGGTCTACGGGGCTTAGCAGTCCCTATTTGGGGAGATGAGCTACCGGACGCTGAGTTTGCCAATGACTCAGCCTTGTACTTAGATGGCCAAGAGGCCAATCTACACAGATGTGAGAACGCTTTGGAGACCTTCTGTTGTGCATCGGATGCACTGATCAACTGGAGAAAGACAGTGGCTTTCTCGGTTGGTAGTGCTCCTGTGCCAGATTGGATGCTAGGAGAGGGTTTCAGGTGGATTCCCCCAGGGACTGCAGTTCGGTACTTGGGTTGTCAGGTTGGTTTGGACTTCTCTCCCGAGCAGCAAATTGCTCTTCTCCTGTCCATCAGGAGAAAGTTGTTACATTGGAGCTCAGCACGACTTTCGCTGGCTGGTACAGTAGTAGTTGCCAACCAGGTGTTGTTGGCGACTATGTGGTACATCACTTCCTGCTGGATCTTCTCGAGTTCTTGTATCAACCAGGTAGAGAGGCTGATCAGGAACTTCCTTTGGTCAGGACGTGACACTCAGATAGCCCGAGCCAAGGTGGCTTGGTCGGTCATCACGCTTGCTTGTTCTCGGGGAGGGCTTGGGATCATAGATCCAGCACAGCAGAGTAGAGCCCTTCTTGGGAAGTTCATAGTCAGAGGACTTCTTCCAGGTGAGGAGCCTTGGAAGGAGTTCTTGCTGCAGAGGCTTCGTGCCAGGGTGCCTCAGTCAGGAGGCCCTTGGCAACCCTCGACCAGATGGATCTTTACAGAGTTGCGCCGAGTTGGTTTGAGCAAGAGACTGGAGGACTGCTTCGCTGTGAGTTTGCTTCGATCTTGGAAGCTCTTACGGCGTGGCCTGGAGCAGAGACAGCCGACGTGCACGGAGGAGCGCCCACGGCAGCCCCTCGTCTGGAACCCCATGGTTAGCACTCAAAGAGGCCACTTGGTTGGTAGTCGGCCTCATGTTTCCTAGGGTCCCATGGCAGCAAGTCCAGCGTGCTCTCTAGGTGACTGGCTAGAGTTCACAGGTTTGTCAGAGGAGGTGCAGGGTTTCCAACTACAGGGCATGAGAGGGGTGCAGAGCATGTGTCAAGACATGTCAGAGTCAGTTCCAGCTGAGTGGCTCACGCCTCTCGATCCAGTAGCACCCCGGTGGATGGGAGCCTTCACACGACTGGAGGTTCTCATTTCAGACAGGGCCTGCTCAGAGACTGTCCCAGCCCTGTTCTTCGAGCTTCAGGGTGGGGGACGATTACAGAGAGTTGCAATAGAGGCCCCGCAAGTAGCAGAGTGCTGCTTTCAGAGGATCCGAGTTGTGGGCATCTGTGGGAGGACTTGCGTCATAGACCCTGACCCAGCAACTCTTGAGACTCGACACTGGAGGCTTTGGGCTTGGGAGTGTTGTCCATTGGCACGAGTACAATGGGATCCTGGTGAGTGGCTATGGAGGGACCCCTTCTCTTCTGTAGACCATCCAGGAGTCCCCTTCTTCAGTACACTGTTCGGCTTGGACGTCATATTCTTGCAACACAGAGAGAGGCCCGCCCCGCTGCAGCACGTCATTGGCAGGAGGAGGGCCTCAGTCGAGTTCTCGGCAGCATTTTGACAGAGGCTGTGGGACTCCAGACAGCCGAGGCACGTCACTTTGTTTCAGTGGCTGGTTGCACACAGAGCTACAACAGTAGGGAGCTGGCTTGTGCATAGTGGTCTCTCGACCGCATGTGCAGCCTGTGACCAATTGGTGGAGAGTCAACGTCATTGTCTTTGGGACTCTCCCTCGGCCTAGCAGGTGTGGCTACGAGTTCTTCGGCTGATGCCTACTCTCTCCACGGCTAGACAGTACACTTGGGGGGCAGCGGCTTGGTCCACTCTCACTGGCCCGGCACTTCAGTTTGAGCTATCTTCCACCAGCAAGATGATAGTGATACAGGGGGGGCGACCTACACTCCAGCCTGCTCTACAGAGCTTACTCCACAGGAGTGGTGCAGTGAGAGAGAGGAGTGTTGGGAGCTCATCAGTGGCCTGACACTTTGGTTCATCTGGCGGGCCCGCTGTTTCCGCATTTTTGAGGCTTGCTCTGTGCCACCAGCAGAGACTGTTCGTGACTTTTGGCTAGAGCTGATCCATACTCTCAGAGGACAGCTTGAGGGACTACAGGGCAGCTCCGACCGCATGCGGGAGCGCCGCGAGGCTTTCCTTGGACTCTGGCGCCCTAGGCCTTTCTACACCATTGTCCAGGGTGTGCTCAGTTGGCACTACCATCCACCAGTGTGGCTCTTCCCTCCTCCCACCTCTTGATTTAGCCTCATTGTATATATGTTGTTCTTTCATTGGGAGAGTCTCCCCATCATGTTTGTTGTAGCCCTCTCTTGCAGAGGTGGTTGTAGCCCTATGGGCAGTTTTCATTAACTAATAGCAGGATCTTTTTCTCGGGGAAAAAAAAAAGAAAACAGGCATCTTTTTAGGAGATGACCTTACCCTCTCACAACTTGCACATATGAGAGAGGTCATGCCGGAGATTATAGCAACAAGGGAGAAGGGAAAGTTAGCCTTTTACAGAGATGGGCGAGAAGTGATTACAGAGAGCAACTCTACATGATGGTGCGAGACCTATGGGACCACTCTCAGGATGGCGGTTTGGAACTATAATGGTTCGTATAGACTTGATGTGGGGGCCTCTGAGGACAGCTTCAGAGACAGAGACATTGTTTTCTACTCAGAGACTCATCAGGCTCCAAGACAATTGATGCCGCATATATCAGGATACAGATGGGAGACAACTTGCCAAACATGCACCAGATCTGAGCATGGGACTAGAGGATCAGGAGGTGTAGCATTTCTTTTCAAAGAGGAGCTCCAGCCACTACTGCACATAGTTCGGAGAGATGATCAGGCCAGATACATGTGGGTGAGGCTGAGGGACGTTTCTTGTATATCTCCATATGCTATTTTCCTCCCAGCACTTCAGTATATGCTTCACCCAAAGGACAGTCTCCTTACTCTGATGATATTTGGGAGTCCTCCAGGGATGAAGACATCATACTATTGGGGGATTTCAATGCCCGTACAGGCAGTTCACAGACGGTTTTCTATGACACCTCAGAGGAGATGCTCAGAGAGTTAGAGCCAAAGGAGATGGGGCTTGAGAGATGCTCACACGACAGAGAGCATACAGAGTATGGGAGATACCTCAGGGAGATGACGACTACTCACAGTTTAGCCATATTGAATGGCTTACCGACCTTCCCATCATCTACAGGTTTTACTTGTTTTCCACACAGACATGGGGCAAGTACTGTAGACTATGTTCTGACACATCTGAGCTTTATCTCTCACATTCAGGATTTTACTGTGGGGCCCAAGCCTGTTGGGATAGCAGTAGATCATGCACTTTTGACATTATCAATCTCCTTTGAGTACAATACATCTCAGACCTCACGAGGTGGTAGACATCCACGCTATACTTTTACACCAGAGACTGACTCAGTCTATGCAGAGGAGATACGTAGACTGTTATGCACATCAGAGCCAGTATACACAGTGGAGGAGATCACATCTATCCTGATAGTGACATTACATGGGGCAGTGACAGAGGCATACCCACACACTCAGCTTGGTCAGAGACGTCGTTCCAGGCACATGCCTCAGAACAGCTGGTATGATGAGGAGTGTCGACAGAGGAGAGCTCAGATCCAACGGGAGCTTGCATTGGGAGTGATCACCTATAGACAGTCTCGTATTGCTACACGACGACTAGTATGATGGAAGAAGCGAGCTTTCTTGGTCTAGATGGAGCAGGATTTATAGCAACTCTTTCTTAGTAGAGATTCAGGAGAGGCTTGGCGTCTATTCCATGAGCAGTCTCCCGCACTAGCGATTACTTCTACGGAGATATGGGAGCAGTATGCAGCATCATTATACACTATACCTGGACAGGCACCACTACCAGATCCACCACAGCCATGTCCGGCTACGAGCACCTTCTTTACCATTGAGATAGTAAAGGAGGCCATTGACAGGATGACAATCAGACGGGCACAGAATCATGGGGGTTTGGTAGCAGAGCACATTATACATGCTGGGGACTTGTTGACAGAGATGCTTGCACGGTTGTTCAACCGTGTCATGTGTGAGGGCTTTCCTGAGTCTTGGAGATTGTCTACTATTGTACCTATCTTCAAGACAGGAGACCCCACAGTGCCAGGGAATTACCATACTATCATGGTAGGACACATTGGCACGGTTGTATGCATCCATCCTTGAGCATAGGTTGCGCAGTTGGGCAGAGACTATGGGCACACGGACACCTGGACAGGCTGGTTTCAGGAGGAGTTTCTCCACACTGGATCATGTCTTTACACTCAAAGCTATCATTGAGGAGGGTCGAGCACATGGTAGACGGATATATTGCAGCTTTGTGCACTTCCGCAAAGCTTTTGACACAGTACCGAGAGCCAGATTGATGCGTCGACCTATGGAATTGGGGGTACCCACAGAGCTGATATGGGGGATTATGGCATTGTACAATTCAGTGATGAGTCATGTGCGCACACCAGAGGGGATATCTGACATAGTTCACTCCACTATCGGAGTGAAACAGGGATGCCCATTCTCCTCTACTTTATTTGGTATGTATATTGATGAGGTCTCTGATTATATTGACAGAGGAGGAGATAGAGATGCTCAGCTTGCAGGGACATGGATTCCTCTTTTATGGTATGCTGACGATATCGTGTTGATATCAGACTCACCAGAGGGTATGCAGAGACATTTGGACGCATTGCATAGTTTTGCAGGGGATAGTGGATTGTCTGTCAACCTTGGTAAAACCAAGGTCATGGTATTTAATACCAAGCCACGGTGGGTCAGGAGATCAGCACCTACATTCACATATGGTCAGGACAGTATGGAGTACACTAATGCATACACATATCTTGGGGTGGTCTTTAGTGGACCGAGGTTCACACTGAAAGTGGCAACAGACACTAGATTGACTCGTGCCTATGCAGCCCTAGGCGGTTTAGAGAGGATTTGTTCACAGGTTCAATTCCAGGAACCTCGAACAAAGCTCTGGCTCTTCGACACTTTGGTCGCTTCAGTTATGCACTACGGGGTGCAGGTTTGGGGACCATTTGTTGACAATGCTGGATGGAGTAATATGGAGAGGCCCTTGGTATCTATGATTTCTAGGCTGTTTAGAGCCAAGGCCTCAACTCCACATGACATCATACGAGCGGAGCTGGCTGCCCCACCTATGGAGATTGAGGCACTTACCAGATCAGTATCATTTGTACACAGCTTATGGGACACCACCAAGGACAGATATGCTAGGCTTGCTCTTGAGTCATGGCATTACAGGGAGATACATCATGTTGGTATGCACAGATGAGCTCATGGTTTCAGAGGCATGGTTTCAGCATGGGCAGGCTGCCCCCTTTCCAGTATTCTCTTGATGCACCATCTTTGGCTCTTACACAAATGGAGATTACTAGACTCATTCGGCAGGATCTTATCCAGCTTGATACCAGGAGGACATGGATAGAGCCATCACGGGAGTTGGGTACGAAGAGGGCTTTCTATAGAGAGCATCTTCTCCAACTCACGATAGATACATGGACACACATCTATCTCATGGGTTACGATGTACCATAGGCCAGATACACACATCTTCACACCAGCTTGGAATTGAGACAGGTAGATTCAGAGGCATACCAGCAAACAATAGGATATGTCAGCTATGCCATGCAGTGCCAAAGACAAAGTTTCACTACATGTCACTGCACGGTCTACTATGAGATACAAGGACGCTTTCACTGTTTATTCAGAGATGGTTTTGACCCGTTAGATAGAGTCATGAGATATCAGGACCAGACATGTCTCGGATTATTTCTACTTGAGATACAGAGACATAGAGACTCTCGATTGGGAGGACATAGACAAAGACAGTCCCAGAGACGCATCTCAAATTTCTCCAATCCGAGTACCACAGAGGCAGAGGGGCCACCACCACCACAAAGCTCGGTTCCCACCCATACACGCACCAATGGTACTCTTATTGACCGAGCTATAGAGTTGGGGAGATCGAGACGACCGGGATTGAAGAGGGGAGCCACGCAGCACCGACGGAGATTGCGGCAGAGGATCCATAGGATTCTAGCACAACACCCAGAGTGTCAATCAAGATAGGCTTCATGCTACTGCTATATCGTATCATGGTGACACTTATCCCCACTTTGTACCTTTGTGGCATTATAACATTGCTCAGCTTAACAGCCACCCATAGGAGTCGGTAGCACTCCTATCTAAGTTTCTAGTTTGTAGTTTTCTTTGTTTGTGCCCAGACTTGGTACTAGACTCACCATTGTAATCAGTTTGGTCTCATAGGTCATTTTGGCCTTTTGTAGACGCTAATATATCATTTCATTTCATTTCTCTCTCTCTCTCTCTCTCTCTCTCTCTCTCTCTCTCTCTCTCTCTCTCTCTCTCTCTCTCTCTCTCTCTCTCTCAACATAGCCAAGAAAATAGGTTTGAAACAGGCAAGAGCTACCTGGATTTGAGCTGCTGCAAGGAAGCTTTCTTCCTGTTGCGGCGCCAGTGCTTGTCAATGTGTGGTTGGACGGGGGGGTCATGGACCTCCGAAGAAAGATTGAGCTCTCTCTTTTGCCTCTTGTAGATCAGACCATCATCGTTCACAATCTCCCAACCTATAATGCATCAGTGAAAGGGTGTGGAAATGGAAGAAAAACGACACAGGTGCACTATCCACTTGAGAAGAGAGCCACTGCGCACGAAAATTGGCACAAAACAGAATTCAGATAATACCTTCGCCCGACCGAACCACCACAGGTCCCGTCGAGCTCTGCATTTTAGCGCGGCAAAAGCGTATTCCGTTTTCACAATAAGAATCATTCGTCCGGACAACGCTGAAAACCAGAGAAGCCTCATAGTACATACCTCTTTCGAGAGTCTTCCTTAAGTTTAAGGTTTTACAAAACTTTAAGGTTGTTTAGTGCGATGCTAAAATTCACAAACTCACCTAAGATGATGATGGTGCATGCGCAGAGGTGAGCATGAGTGGAAATGGATTGCCTCTTTTGTTGCAATAATCCATCTCATCCTCATGCATCGAAAACTCCAAGCTATGGGATGTTATGCGAGATCATCAACTTCTCTCTCTCTCTCTCTCTCTCTCTCTCTCTCTCTCTCTCTCTCTCTCTCACACACACACACACACACACACATAGAACCCTCATATGCATCCATGTGAAAAAAACAATCAACCGATTAGTTTTGAACACATTTAATAGGTGTCATTGAATCTATCAGCTATTATTCATGTCAAATTTAAAAACACATAAACTAATTATTATCTCAAGCAGTACAAATCTTTAATGATTTGAAGTGTTAGGTATAATATATATTTTATTTATAATAAGCCATCAATAGGTAGTGACTCCTTTTTTATGCATATTGAGGTTCCAACATTTTTTAAAGCATTCTTTGCATTACTTTTTTTTGTGATATACACCAAGAAAAACATATGCAACAATAAGAAATCTATACATATCACCATGTCAAAACTGTAATGGAAATGGCCTATGGACATTGAGAATAGCGGAATTAAGAGAACTGTAGTGAGCGTTTTTATGAGACTACTTTGAGAAAATAGAGGGTGAACTTAATTAGCGGTAGCAACATGGCGATAATTCTTAATTAACTTGGCATGAATAATATTTTGCAACAGAGAGAATTAGAGAACTTGGCAACATTTGAGGATGGGATTTATGTGGAGCCGGTCCCCCCTACAAAAGGCTTTTGTATTATAATTTATCCCATAAAGAGAGACTTGGTACAATACGAGCTTTGTGTTCCTTGAGACCTTGATGGTGCAACGAAGATAGAGAGCTTCATGCACCACAATTATGCCCGTAACTTAGCTAAATGAAAGCATCAAGTTGTCCCGGCCCTCAGTCCCAAGACCTCAAACACCTTCGAAGGTGGAGAGAGCTAGTAGGGAATGAGGGTAGGGAAGAGGAAGAAGAAACATTCTTACGAGAAAGAAATAGTTCCTTACTTATCATCACTCTTCTTGCTTAGCATAGCATAATAGCATAGTAATGAAGATAGAGAAGGTGGCAAGCTTTAGCATTGAAGAGTGGCTCTTGGTTGGATTTGCATTCCATAGCCAAGAATGTTGGTGTAGGCTCTCAACTTATCAACAAGCTTGGAGAAAGAGATGGAGTTCTTGCACTTTCACCAAGTGAGAATGAGCACATGTGAGTTTGTGTGAGAGAGAGTATACCCCCAAGCACACCGCCAACTTGCCTTGGTCGACCCCTCCTTGTAACTCAAGAATGAAATTGATTGGACCCCTACAAGCCTAGCATATCACATGCTTTATTCATATCAAGCAACAATGCTAGCATTAGGACAAGTGTCCTTCTTACCCCTTGAGAGAGAGGGCTTGATAAATGCTAAAAAAATTAATTTGATTAGCTAAAAGCTTATTGGACCCCTTTAGAGGCCAACCAATAGGCTTTAGGCACTTTATGAGGGCAACATGGAGAGGAGCTTAACATGTGTCCTTGTTGCCTCTTTCGACTAGGCTTGCCTTGAGTGAGGGTGTGTGTGTGTGTGTTCTCTCTCATGCCCCTAATTGTAGGGATTGCCCCCACCCATATGTAGGGATCCTTTTGACTTTTGGAACACATTAAGCCCCTCAAGTACCTTAGTCATGAAGCTCCTCAAGCACCTTAGTTAGCAAGCACGACGAGCACCTCAAGCTTGGGCCGCCGTGTTCCCACCTCAAGTACCACCCTAGCTTGCCTAAGGTCCTAGGTCTAAGGACTTTTAACACTAACCTTTGGAGGTCTTTAATGAAGCTAACCCTAAGGTCTTTAAGCTCCATTAGCTAGCATTGCTCTTTGACATACCATCTCTAATTTGGACCCATTGACTTTGGCCCTGTGTTGAGATAGATCCATAAGCACATGTCTATATTCTAACTCTTGTTCTCATTTATTCTCCAACATTAAATGATCAGCTTAATATGATAAAATCATTTGGGTTAGTTAGATATTAGATTTTATGACATTACCTCTCTCTTGAAAGCATAGTCGTCCTCGACTATGAGGTAGAAGAGATAAAGCCTTAGTCATTAGTCTATGTTTCTTAGCGGCTAGAGGATCCCTTTTTACCCTACGACATCATTCCAAGATGGATAACTAATCCATTTGGGGCTTGGGAGGCTTAGCTGTTGCAAGCAAGTCTGTTCTTGAGTCCATTTCATTCTCCCTAAGTAGAGTGACAAATTATCTTGGTGTTTGAGAGAGGTGGTCATCACAAACATGATTCTAAGTATGCATACCACTTAAATTTGTGCACAATAAAAAAATAACTAGTCTTATAAGACAAAAACATTGATCATTTAAAAGAAACATTTACATTTGCTTACTCTAATGTAGCATTGTAAGCATAGACAAGGTTCATACTATCCTTAAGATGTATCCCTTGCATCCATCTAGTATCTTCAAAAGGATAATTTTTTAACTTAATAAGATACCGTCAAAAAATCTTACCATGTCGTAGTACCTTGTCCTCATGTCGAAGGATAGCTTCGGATTGTAGCACCTCTTCTTGGTCTTCAATTTCCAGGGGATCTTCAATAATTGGGGTTGTTGGTGGCTCTCCTTTGTAGGGCTTGAGTAGGCTCACATGAAAAGCATTGTGTAAGAGCCAATGGTTGGGCAACTTGAGTTGATAAGCCATGTCATTGATTAGCTTCAAGATTTGAAAAGGACTATAGTATCTTTTTGCTAGTTTAGATACTTTTCGTGGCATGTAGGATTTTTTCCCGTTGTTTGCCTCAATCAAGCCTTGGGAAACTTGAGTAAGACCCAATCATTTTCCTTGAACGTTAAGGCCCTTTTTGTGCTATCAGTAGCATCCTTTTGCCTTTGTTGAGAGATGGATATAGCCTCCTTAATCTTTTGGAAAGATTCTAGTAGATCACAGCTATACTCATCGGCAGCGAAGATCTTCCCATTTACTGTAAGTAGTAAGGGACTTTTAGGTCTTTCCTCTATGATCTCAAAAGGTGCCTCTCCCATAGTAGTATGGACAGTATTATTGTACGTATATTCTACAAGGGGTAAGTACTTTACCCATTGTGAGTATTGATCTACTTCTGTAACATAAGTCTCTAGTAGATCGAGAATCGTAAAATTGACTATCTCACTTTGGCCATTCGTTTGTGGGTGATAGGCCAAGTATTGTATCTAGAATTTCAAAGAGACCTTTCCAAAAATTATTGATCATTCTAGGATCTCTATCTAACATGATGGATGTTGGCAATCCATGGTGTCTGAAAATCCGAGATATGAAGAGGGTTGCCATTTGGTGTGCCTTAATAGTCTTTTTGATAGGAATAAAGTGTGCTTGCTTGCTAAACTTGTCGACTATTGTCCATATTCCCGTATTCCCATGGTTAGACTTGGGTAATCCAAAGATAAAATCCATGGATATACTCTCCCATGGCAAATTAGGGATTGACAATGGTTGGAGGAATCCAGGTTGTTTCCCTCTATCATATTTTGTCTTTTGGCATATCACATATTTGGATACATACTCTTGTATGTCCACTTTTATGGTGGGCCAATAGAAGTACGTTTCCACTCCTTGAAGAGTAGGTTGAATCCCTCGATGCCCCACATAGGGAGGAGCATGGGATATCATACATGACTTTCTTACGAAGGGAGTGAGTAACACATAGCCTGAGAAGATAACCATCCTGCAAGGTGAATGGTTCCTCTTTCTTCCCTAAGGCAAGGGATGACATTATGTCTTTAAAATCAGGGTCGGTACCGTACTCATCTATCATAGAAGATAGATCATTGTGAGTTGCTATAGATACCGCATTAACCCTCTGTCGTCGTGATAGTGCATCGGCCACTTGATTATGCTTACCAACAATGTGAGAAATATGACAATTAAACTGCAAAAGAAAATTTTCCCACCTCATTTGCTTGTCGAAAAGCTTGGTTTGCATCATGAAGTACTTGAGACTTTGGTGGTCTGCTTGCAAAATAAATGGAGTTCCCAATAGATAGTGCTTCCATGTGTCTAGGACATGTAGAACAACGAAAAGCTCTTTTTCATATATGCCCAAGATCCGTTCATCGGCATTGAGCCTTCAACTCTCATATGCTATGGCATGCCCTTCTTGAAGCAAAACAGCTCCAAGGCAATCACCACAAGCATCATGTTGGAGCTCAAATGGTTTTGAGAGATCCGGAAGCCTAAGCATTGGTTGGGAGGTAAGCTTCTCTTTGAGCTTGTCAAAAGCATTTTGCTCTTTAGTAGTCCATGAGTACTTAACGTTATTCTATGTTAAGTCATGTAATGGTCCTGCTATTTGAGATAATTTTGGTATGAAACGTCTACAGTATGCACAGATACCAATAAAGCTTCATAGCTCATGTAGATTCCTTGAATTAGGCCATGCTTTTATTACCTCCAACTTTGATGGATCCATACGGATACCATCTTGAGAGATAATATGACCTAGGTAATGAATCACTTGAAAGAAAAATTTACTCTTCTTTTGATTGATAAAAATCTTGTTTTCCCTCAAAGCTTGAAAAACTACCTGGAGATGTTGCTTGTGCTCCTCCAAGGACTTGGAGTAGATGATGGTATCATCAAAGAACACTCCAGTAAACTTGCAATGGGGTCTAAAAGTTTTCTCCGTCAAATGATTGAATGTGGTTGGCGCATTGGTCAAGCCAAAATGCATGGCTAGATATTCATAAAGACCAAACATTGTACGAAATGGGATCTTTACGATATCTTCATTTAATATCCTTATTTGATGATAACCACTTTTAAGGTCAATGCTACCGTAGTAGGTCAAACCTTGTAGCTTATCAAACAGATCTTCTACTCACGGTACAAGAAATTTGTTTTTGATAATGATATGATTTAATGCTCGATATTCCAAACACGTGCAGTATGTGCCATCTTTCTTTTGCAGTAAAAGGATTGGAGAACAAAAGGGAGAGGAGCTAAGCCTAACCGTCCCCTTGTCTACCAGCTCATGCACTTGCCTCATAATCTCCTCTTGTTGAGCTTGAGAAACTATATAGGGAGGTTTATTAGGCGGTGAGCTCCCGGGTAGAAGCTCTATCATATGGTCATCGTCCCCTCATTTTGGTGGTAATTCCATAGGGATGTCATTGATAAATACATCTTGGAATCTATTTAGAAAATTAGACAAGTCTAATTCTTCTTGATTCCTACCACCTTGTTTTGTTAAAACATTAGCATCATTTAGAGACTCTTTAAACAAAATCATGTACGAGGAAACTGAGCTTTTCATTGGCTTATCAAAAGTAGGTGAATTTACAAGTGGTATAGTACGACCAGACTCATTAGCATCTATATACGTGCTCTATTCCCTGTATAGGTGAAGTAGATTCTCCTTTTAGGGAACTTCATGTTGGCAGCCATGCGGTTGAATCATGGTGCCCCTAGGATAACATCCTCATTTGGAGAGGAGAGATGAAAAAGTCTTCTTTGTCGACATAGCTTTGGACATGAAGCCTCAACTTCCCAATCAAGGGAGTAACGGAGGCTTGTTGTCCCTTGAAATCTCCATCGATAGTTACAGTATCTCCCATCTCGAAAGCTTGAATGCCTAACTTAGTGGCCAACTCCGCTGATATGAAGTTGTGAGTAGAGCCAAGATCAAATATGATGAAGGCATCATGCTCCCTCACCTTCCCCCAAGAATATGAAAGGGATGATCCTTTGCAATGAGCATCCTCTTTTGGAGCTTCAACCGTGGAAGCTCTAGGAGTCTCATTGCGGGCATTTCTTTTGGGGCAAGAACGATAACCATGTCCTTGCTCCCCACACTTAAAGAATTTGTGGTCCTTGCAAAAAGCCTCTAGCTCTTCGCAAGAGAGCTTGTTTTTACCTTTGTAAACTCATTTCTCCTTGGCCTTGTTACTGTTATTGTTGGAATTGCCTTGGAAGAACTTTGAGCATTGTTCTTCCCCTTTGCATCATTTCGATCTTTGTTTTCCATGGGCTTGGCATTTCTTTTAGCCCCTTGTTGGAAATTAATAGGAGATGCAACCATAGTGTAGTGGATGACTTTAGTGGTGATAGAACCAGGCCGTTGGGAGTTGACATACTCAGTCATTTCTTCGGATAATCCCGCACAAAATTGTTGCTTTTGCTCGACGAAATCTATCTTTTGAAAGACTGTAGCTTTGAAATCCCAAAATTTGTCTACATAGACTCGTTGGAGAGAAGGTTTAAACTCCACCGTTCGGTGAGCACTTTATCCTTGGCATCGCTCGCCAAGAATTGCTTCATGATGGAAACTTGTAGAATCTTCCATGTCTTTGGGGCCTCGCCATTGTAAAAAAGGCTAGCCACCATTGATGAGCAAATTTTTGGAAGTGCATAGTTACATGGCATAGCTTGGAGGACTCCGTGAAGCCCTCATCTCCAAAGGCTAAGACTTTGTCGGTAGCACCAAAGGTGCCATCATAGGTGAGAAAAGAGATACTCTTTCCTCTCTCTTTGAACATCTTTAGTTTTTTGGGACCTTTTTCAAGTAGGGTAGGATTTATGATGTCCTCTCCTCTTGTATTCTTTCGGAGACTAACCGCTGCTTTCGTTGGGAGAGCAGGAAGGTGTGGAACAAGGAGAAGTGGGTGACCTCTTTCTTGCCTTTTTCTTCCTGTGTTTCCTCTCTTCCCTTTTGAAGTGATGAAGAGAAGGACTATAGGATGATCTTTCCTCTTGGAAGGAGTTGGGGATCGTCGAGACCTCCGACTTCGTGGAGCCACATCTTCAGAGAAATTTGGAGATTCACTTCTTTCTCCTTCATTGGATTCCTCCTCTTCTCTTATCGGAGAGAGTCTTCTTTTGGAAGTCTCAACAAGAGGCTTCTTCTTGGAGAAGAAGGAAAATCCCATAAGCATGAAGTTGTTGGGTAACTTCATCTTACAAAGCAGGGTTGCCCATAGCTTGGTGCAACCTAGTAACAAGATAGTTAACAAACATTGGGGCATCATCAGTAGCACCTTCATGTGCAAAATCAAACTTGTCAATATTCATTCTACTCTCTGGATTATTATGAGACATGTTAATTAAACTTATGTATAAGATACTTTTGTGCTTTGGTACCCTCAAAAACCTTAGTTGCTACTCTTCTTTACCTTTGAAAATTAGTTCTCAAGCAGCCACACCCGTGGTTTAGAGACTGTTGATTGCAAAGAATAGTGGAAAAGGTCTAACATTGTTCGGTTGATTATGGTTCCTATTGAGCTTGCTAGTAGCTCAATAATAGTTAAGCCAAAGGGAAGCCCCGATAGACTCCATTATTAAGACTATACTTCCCAAAGGTGTACATTGAATTAACTAAGTCGTTTTCAACCAAGATAATAGATCCCTGTCCCACTTACCCTATCACAATGAACAGGTCCAACCTTTCATGGACAACTTAATGACCTCTCTTCTTAAACAAGAAAAGAGAAATAAATAGCTCTGATACCAATGTAATGGAAATGGCCTATGAACATTGAGAATATCAGAATTAAGAGAATTGTAGTGAGCATTTTTATGTGACTACTTTGAGAAAAGAGAGGGTGACTTAATTAGCGATAGCAACATAACCATTATACTTAATTAACTTGGCATGAACAATACTTTGCAAGAGAGAGAATTATAGAAGTTGACAATAGTTGAGCACTTAATTTATGTGGAGCTGGTCCCCCCCCTCCAAAAGGCTTTTGTATTATAATTTCTCCCATAAAGAGAGACTTGGTACAATACTAGCTTTGTGTTCCTTGAGACTTGATGGTGCAACGAATATAGAGAGCTTTTTGCACCACAATTATGCTCGTAACTTAGGTAAATGAAAGCATCGAGTTGTCCCCGGCCTCAGTCTCAAGACCTCAAACACCTTTGAAGGTGGAGAGAGCTAGCAGGGAATGAGGGTAGGAAAGAGAAAGAAGAAACATTCTTATCAAAAAGAAATAGTTCCTTACTTATCATTACTCTTCTTGCTTAGCATAGCATAATAGCATAGTAATGAAGATAGAGAAGATGGCAAGATTTAGCATTGAAGCATGGCTCTTGTTTGGATTTGCATTCCATAGCCAAGAATGTTGGTGCATCCTCTCAACTTATTGATAGCCGATTTTTGAAAATCAAGAAAAAAAAAGAAAAAGGTTTATCTTTCCTCTGCCCAAAGCACGACAACACCACTGGAGGGCTTGACAACTCCCCGGTCAATCGGTGAGGCAAAATTCTCTCTCTCTTTTCCCTGCCCCTGCCACGGCCCATGTGGCCCAGCTCTGGCAGCACCCCTAGCCATAGCGCATCACTATCCATCATTAGCTCAGGTTTTCAAAACCACGGCCGCAAGAACAAACCCCAAGAAGGGGAGAGCACATTACCAAGAAAAACAATAAAAAGTTTTTTTTTTTAACATTCACCACTCCCTCTATGCTTAACCACCAGCGGGCCATCACCAATTTGGCCACACCTCTCTCTATTATCACCAGAAGACAGAGGTCTCTCTCTCTCTCTCTCTCCTACTCGGCTCCGCCAGTCCACCATCTCTCTCTTATCCCTGCTCCTGTGTCACCTAGCCCCAAAGGGCGCATAAAAATACACTGCCACCATCATATTCCACTAGCAGGCCGCCATGCATGGACAAGAGTTCTCTCTCTCTCTCTCTCTTGCATTATTTATACACACACACCCTTTCACATTTTTTCTAATTTCCTCTCTCTCTTACCTCTCGCTCGTCCATACTCCACCGACGGGCCGCCATACCTCACCCTTCCCTCTCGTCCACACTCCCTCGACCTCACTCTCCCCTCCCTCTCTCCCCTCTTGTTTTCTTCCCACCGGCGGGCCGCCACTCTCTCTCTCACTATCTCTCCCTCCCTCAATTTGCTCACTCTCTCTCTTTCTAAGTAAGCGGCCCCGTGGGCGCATAGAGTAGAATCTCTCTCTCTCTCTCTCTCTCTCTCTCTCTCTCTCTCTCTCTCTCTCTCTCTCTCTCTCTCTCTTAATTCACCCATACCTCACCTCTCTCTCTCTCTCTCTCTCTCTCTCTCTCTCTCTCTCTCTCTCTCTCTCGGTGTAGGAACCCGCCATGCCCAAAGCCCCTCTCTTTCGCTCTCTATACACACACACACACACACACACACACACACCCACACACCACCCTCATCCCCTCCTCTGGCGGGCCGCCAACCTTACCCCACCCCGTTGACCACAAACCCCCCCCCCCCTCTCATTCTCTGTCGGCCACAAGAAACCGCAGGTTGCGTCACTCTCTCTCTCTCTCTCTCTCTCTCTCTCTCTCTCTCTCTCTCTCTCTCTCTCTCTCTCTCTCTCTCTCTCTCTCTCTCTCTCTCTCTCTCTCTCTCTCTCATCCACACCCACACACCTTCTCCCTCCCTCGCCATCTCACCCCCCGCCCTGTCTCTCCCTCGCTCTCTGTGTCGAGAAGCCCGAAGGCGTGCTGCAGTAAACGAAACCGCTCTCTCTCTCTCTCTCTCTCTCTCTCTCTCTCTCTCTCTCTCTCTCTCTCTCTCTCTCTCTCTCTCTCTCTCTCTCTCTCTAACTACACACACACACACCCACTACACACACTCTCCGCTCCCCTCGTCCAGCACCCGCTCCCTCCCTCTCTCTCATTCACGTTCTCCCTCTCTCTGTTTCCCTACGCAGCAGGCACCAAAAAAAATAAATTAAATAGATAAATAAATAAATAAATATATAAATATATAACTTATACCCCCGTTCCCACGCACACCCTTGCCGGATACACCCACACACTTATACACACACACACACACATACCCCTATAAACACATAAACATATACATACACAACCCCACACATGCACGCACATATTCAGAAAAAAACATAGCATGCATACACGCACACATAAAAGAAAATAGGAAAACACAAAGGAATCGATGTCATCAACAAAAAAGAAGAAGGCCAAGTCGCGCGCCGCCTACACTGAAATAAGAAAAGACGCCGAAGGCATGCCCCGGCTGGCCCCGAAAATGATGAAGGCACTACGTCGACGCACCAGCTAAGCCCGTCGTTCACCGGCATCGCATCCACGACGCCCTCTTCAGTGAAATCCGTAGGTTGTCATCATTTTTCCCAGTTTTCAAACCAAATCTTGTAAAAATCCTTTGTAAATTATCACCTCTCTATAGGTGATGGCCACAAAGGCCCACCTAGGAGTTTTCCTTTATAATATTCCCCATGACAAAGCAAGGGTCAACCATCCAGGACCCACCGCCTTGCTTTGTCTCCCCTTATTAGAACCCTTAATCTAATCAGATTACCCTAACCTAAAGCAGCCAACACCTATAAAAAGACACTGAGAGGTCACTATCAGGGGGCGGAAATCTAAACAGAGGTGAGCACTTGGTAGTATTTTGGTGGGAGGTATTGGCAACACTTGCATCATAAGAGAGGGAATTTAGTGTAACAGTTTTGGGGATTTGCACTATGTAAAGAAGCTATGTCTGCATCTTGAATCCAATAGTCACCACACACCCACTCATGCTAGCAAAGTCTCTGTGTCTGTGAGTCACCTTCAGAGAACGCACTATTAGGCTCACTATCTCTCCCTTTATCTCTCTATCACCATGATGGCCACCTCGCCAAAAATAAGGTTGCTGTAAATATTGCATGAAAATAGTTTTCCCTCACACCCCGAGGGTTTTCATCACCTGCGTCATCCTCTGTGTGTGTGTGTGTGTGTGTGTGTGTAGAGTTTGTGTTATCTCCAATCATCGTTCTTCGCGTCCTAGCCGCTCAAAGCTAGATGGTGCCCCCTATTTGCTTCACCGATATCGACTCGACGTGCATCGGCTCCTAGCGTTTCGAGGCCGTCAGGGTCCATGTCATGCTTTGCGCTCGTCATATGGTGCCCCCACTGAGGAGGGCTTCTCGGAAACCTCTAGTTTACAATGCTGAAGACAACACACATCATCAACCATGGAAGAATGGCTGAAAGAATTCTCTAACTGGAGAAGGGAGGAGGAGGAGACTGGAGAAGCACCGATTGCCTTCATTGAAGTGCTGCTCCCAGAATACACCGTCGTAAACATCCAAGAGGTAAATTCCCCATCTCGTATTGCTCGTGTTAGCCGCAATTGAGAGTATCAGGTGGAAGGCTATGAAGTGCCATCACTGCTGTCAAGCAAAGCATTCTGTCAATGAGTGCCGACAGAGGAAGTGAAGAAAGAATGGTGAGTTTTGCTTTTGAAAACCGCAGCACTCTCATGACAGTCAGATTTTTGTAGCACCAAGTGTTTTCTCTCTAATGGTCCAAGAGGAGTCGTCAACTACATCAACCACAAAGTCTAAACCAGAAAGCCTAAAGCATTTAGTGGACGCAAGTGGGCCTACGGTCTTTCTAAGCCTAGAGAGTTCAAGTGAAGTGCGACCACCCAAGCGCTGCCGCCGCATGCAGAATGGAAAGCCGATTGAGGTAGACTCTTCTCGCCCAGTCTGTTTTGAACCTAATGTGGAGGATTGTGCGGACTTCTACAAGAGGTAGAGGCATGTCGTGAAGGTGTCACCTGGTCAACACCTGAGGTATGCAACCCTAGTGGTCAAATCCATGCCCTACACCCGACATGAATAATAACAATAGACCAGAAGTCTTTCCTTTTCGTTTCTTACAACACATGCATGTAAATGTATATATTGATAGGAAGATATTCTACCAGCAAAAGATTGTTTTCCTATTCGGAACATAAATGCTTGATGAAATCCTTAGATCTCCAAGTCCCATCATCTTGCCCCTTCTGGATTACTATCACTCTTTTGATGTAAGCATCTTTATTTTGTTCTAGCTTTGCGATCCATTTTTATCATATTTTAAACCTATCCACCCAACCCTGTAAAAAGCCGCTATGAGCCACTAATGTCATTAAGTAAGCATCTTTATTTTGTTCTAGCTTTGCGATCCATTTTTATCATATTTTAAACCTATCCACCCAACCCTGTAAAAAGCCGCTATGAGCCACTAATGTCATTAATGTTATAAAAAAAAAGTTTGTAATTTCCTGAGTTACTACCATGGGAAGTGTTTCTTTCCCCACATTCAGTGGAAAGAAGGGAGAAGACATCACCACCGATTTTCTGGATGACTTTGCCATCGCTTGTGTGGTTTTCAACAAGGATGACGATGCCTCACGGCTATGAATTTTTTCTCTACTGATGAAAGTAGAGGCCAAGTCTTGCTACAATGCTTTGCCCCAATCTACCAAAAATGCATAGGATGTACTACGTGCTGCCTTTGTGAAGAGGTTTGGTGGAAGCACAACCTCAGAAAAGTTATGACAGCTGCTGAGGGAATTAAAGCAGGGAGATCTGCTAGAGTATGCCACTTACGAATCCAAGTTTGTGGATTTGTGGGAGCAATGGATTGCCTCACTGGAGGAAGGTGAAAGAGCGCCTAATTTCCTGAAGAAGCACCATTTCATTGTTGGCATGTGGTCGCCGCTTAAAGAGAAGGTGAAGGGGAGGTTCCTTGCAACGTATGAGTTGGCAGTGGAAGTAGCCCACCTTAAAGATAAGAAGCTGCGTATGCAAGCAAGAGTCAACAAGTAAGAGGAATCAAGCTTAGTCCGACTAACCCCAGTGACTGCAACAACCATTCATAGAGCCCAACCATAGGAGGCATTAGAAGAGTAGCAAGACCTATTGAGTCGCATCACTACTCAGCTTGAAAGTTTGTCCGTGCATCTGGTGCAGCAAGGGCATGCACCTGTCAGAAATCTAGAGCAAGGAAGAGGACAACGAAGGCAAAACCAAGAGTACCACTGCTATAATTGCGGGAAAGACGGCCATGGCATGTATTATTGCCCACATCCGAGAAGGCAGAACTTCAATAGAGGAGGAAGACAGAATCAAATTTCTCCACCAAGGGCGAGACCACCGCCGCCCATGCAACCAACCCCACATGTTCAAAATTCCACCACCAGCAGTGCAACCACAGTCAGTCGTGCCAGTTCAAGTCCTACAACCACCAATGCAACCACCACCACAATCACCACTTACACTCATCCTATGCCCACCACCAATTGATACCCGCACACCAAGTGTCATTGGTCTCGCAAAAGAGGTCAAGATGAAGATAGCAGAAGAAGGATCAAGTGAGAAGTTTGTTCAAAGGACTGAAGCAGTGGAACAAGAGGTTAAAGAATCAAAAGATGCTACCCCAATGAGGGAGCTAAGTCAAGAAAATTGTGTTACAAACGCTAGTACATCTCTAACCTTGGGTGAAGTAGACACCAAAGCGATCAATCGCCAGCATTGGGCAGTAAGGGTAAGAGGGTGTAAAGTGTTGATCATGCCTTGTCAAAGTAAGAGGAATGCAAAGAGCATGGAAGATACAAGAGAAGAGGAAGACCAACCTACTAGCAAGTCTTTGCAGAAGATGGACAACATATCAAGCAAAGGGGAGGGCTTTGAAAACAAAAGCCTGTGCACCAGCATGGACCGAGAACATTGTAGCAAGCTGAAGGCATCCTGCATGAAGGAAGATTCACCAGAGGACCATGACGAAGAGGTAAGTATGAATGAAGGTTTGGAGTTGGATATTATTCCAGAGGCTTGGCAACCGAGAAAGACTTTATTGTGTAGTGTCATAGACTTGGAGATGGGTAATGCCTCCAGTTTATGTAAGGATGTTCATAGTAAGTTTGATGATCAATATGCTGCCAACCTTTTAAGGATGTTCTCGACTCCTCCACAACGCAGCATTGTGTTTGCATGGGATGCATCAGACCTATGGTTATGGTTAACCGCTAGAACATATAGAGGTAAGATCAGCATGGAGATAAAAGTTAAGGAGCCATGGATAGACAAAAGGCTGATAGGGTGCAAGAACAAATTTGGTGCAATTTTTTACAAATAGTGCATCGTCTCTTTGGAGAGAAGTGAGTGGATTACGCTTGTATTTAAGCCGCAAGGTAGGTGGCTTACTATCAACATCAGGACAGTTGACATGCTTGAGCACACCTAAGAGAAGCATGATATGCTTGCAGGTTTTTCCAGTTGTGGTAGTAAGCAAGGTTCTGAAGACAACTGGAGATCACCACACCAACAAGGCGGCCATATATGGTGGATTCTTGGCACACTCTTGGGAATCATAATCTTCAGTTCTGTCTTTGCAGGAGCTAAGATGCTCATTTTTTCTCTTGCTACTAGTGGTTACAAATTTGGTCCCATTTGGCATGCAAATGTTTTTATTTAGACACTGCAGACAATGATCCTATTCTTCACTTGGGATCCAGGAGGACACTGGCAAAAAGTTCTGGAAGCCATGAGCTTCCCATTTAATCAACCCACACTATTCCAAGGAACAGGCTATCACCCGGACCTGTTGCAGATTCATGAATATCCCAGAAATCTCACCAATGGCCAAATGGAATGGCTAGTTCAAAAGGCAACTCGATATCGGATCCTACAAGTTAGCCGAAGAAGAATCAAAGACAAGGCTAGAAGCATGAATGCCTCTAGCCAAAAGGGGAGGGCTAATGATAGACGATTTTTGGAAATCAAGAGAAAAAGAAAAAGGTTTATCTTTCCTCTACCCAAAGCACGGCAACACCACCGGAGGGTTCGACAATTCCCTAGTCAAACGGTGAGGCACAATTCTCTCTCTCTTTTCCTTGGCCCCGCCACGGCCCATGCGGCCCAGCTCTAGCGGCACCCCTAGCAATAGCGCGTCACTATCCATCATTAGCCCCGGTTTTCAAAACCACGACCGCAATAACCAACCCCAAGAAGGGGAGAGCACATTACCAAGAAAAACGATAAAAAGTTGTTTTTTTAAACATTCACCGCCCCCTCTATGCTTAACCACCGGCGAGCCGTCACCACTTTGGCCACACCTCTCTCCATTATCACTAGAAGACAGAGGTCTCTCTCTCTCCTGCTCGGCTCTGCCAGTCCACCATCTCTCTCTTATCCCTGCTCATGTGTCACCTAGCCCCAAAGGGAGCATAAAAACACACCGCCACTGTCATATTCCACTGGCAGCCCGCCATGCATGGACAAGAGTTCTCTCTCTCTCTTGCATTATTTATACACACACACCTTTTCACATTTTTTTACAAATTTCCTCTCTCTCTTACCTCTCACTCGTCCATACTCCGCCGGCGGGCCACCATACCTCACCCCTCCCTCTTCCCTCTCGTCCACACTCCCTCAACCTCACTCTCCCCTCCCTCTCTGCCCTCTTGTTTTCTTCCCACCAGTGGGCCGCCGCTCTCTCTCTCACTATCTCTCCCTCCCTCGATTTTCTCACTCTCTCTCTTTCTGAGTAAGCGGCCTCGTGGGTGCATGGAGTAGAATATCTCTCTCTCTCTCTCTCTCTCTCTCTCTCTCTCTCTAATTCACCCATACCTCACCCCTCTTTCTCTTCCCCCCCCCCCCCTCTCTCTCTCTCTCTCTCTCTCTCTCTCTCTCTCTCTCTCTCTCTCTCTCTCTCTCTCTCTCTCTCTCTCTCTCTCTCCTTCCCTCGGTGTAGGAACCCGCCATCTCTTCCCCCCCCCCCCCCCCCCCTCTCTCTCTCTCTCTCTCTCTCTCTCTCTCTCTCTCTCTCTCTCTCTCTCTCTCTCTCTCTCTCTCTCTCTCTCTCTCTCTCTCTCTCTCCTTCCTCGGTGTAGGAACCCGCCATCTCTTCCCCCCCCCCCCCTCTCTCTCTCTCTCTCTCTCTCTCTCTCTCTCTCTCTCTCTCTCTCTCTCTCTCTCCTTCCCTCGGTGTAGGAACCCGCCATGCCCAAAAGCCCCTCTCTCTCACTCTCTATATACACACACACACACCCACACACCACCCTCATCCCCTCCTCTGGCAGGCCGCCGCCCTTACCCCACCCCACCCCGTTGACCACAAACCCCCCCCCCCCCCCCCCTCCTCGTTTTTTGTTGACCACAAGAAACCATAGGCTGCGTCACTCTCTCTCTCTCTCTCTCTCTCTCTCTCTCTCTCTCTCTCTCTCTCTCTCGCGCTCTTATGTCAGCCTTGAAGGCGTGCAACACCGAAACGCAACTCTCTCTCTCTCTCTAAAATACGTAATAATTGAAAATCACCTTTATCAAAGAGGAAATGATAAGCATTTGAGAATTTGTGCCGCAAAAAGGGAATACCTACCGATTCTTGAGCAAGCACATGCCGGACGGATAGGAGGTCTCTTTTTTACAAACAAAACTGGCAATGCACCAAAGCACCGATGAGACGCGATGATATGCCATTAAGACCAATAATGGGTGCAAGGGCTTTCGTCAAATGAGGGATAGACTTTGTTGGACCTATCTCACCATTGGTCTATAGGAAACATGCTCAATGTATCATAGTGGCCACAAATTATTCGACCAAATGGGTCCAAGCCAAAGCTATGCAAAAGAACGATGCCAAAACGACAGTGCCGATCTTTTATGAGAAGGTCTTTACTAGATATGGGTGTCCAATTGAGATAGTGAGTGATCGGGGGACTCACTTCTTAAACGACATGATTGACTATGTATTGCGAGAAGTTATGGTGCTGCATTTGAAATCAACACCATATCACCCTGAAGCAAATGAACAAGCTGAGAGCACAAACAAAATTTTATGTACCGTGCTCACAAAATTGTAGATGAGTTGAGAGCCGACTGGGACAAGAAGTTGCATTCAGTTATTTGGGCATATAGGGTAGCATACAATTTTTTTTTGGGAACAATGCCTTTTAATTTGGTGTACAAGATCAATTTCATATTGCCCTTATAATTCTTGGTTCCCACATTACGAGTAGCTGAGGAATTAGGGTGGACTCGACATGAACTATCGGAAAGAGTTTCTCAATTCACCATGTTAGATGAATTGCGACTCAATGTTGTTGTGGCCATATATGCACAAAAAAAGCAAATGAAAGTGTTTCATGGCCAACATGTTATAAACAAGGCGTTTCAAAAAGGAGACTATGTATTGGTCTATACTTTGAAGCAACACTCCAAGAAATTGAAAAAGTGAGGAAACGGCCCATTTGTGATTAGTGACAAATCACCAAGCGGAGCCCTAAAACTTGTGACACTAGAGAGAGAGGAGATGCCTTAATGGATCAATAGTTGCAGATTAAAGAAGTATCATTTACCTCTCACTACTAACATGTTGGATAAGATTCACTAAGAAAAGGAACGGAAGAAAAATTCTCAAGCTATCCAAGACCATGTGAAGGAGGAAGAAAAGTTGCAAATTCTGAAGCGGAAAGAACGACAGAATAAAGCTCCAATTCGACAATTAGAAACACCATCTCATCTTATTAAAGCAATTCAGATCAAGTTCAATTGGCTTGGAGGTATGGAGGAATAAATGTCCATCTTGCCGATGGATGGATATAATGAAACTTGTGGATATTGGTGCAAGAGTTAATGCCATAAAGCATTCAACGTACCTAAAGTTGTCAGCATACAAGATAGTGAAGCCAAACCAAATTGAGCTGAGAGTAGCCACCAAAGCGACAATGGTTAGCTTAGGAAAAGCTAATGTTTGTCAATGAGCATTGATGGCAACCAATGTCCAAATCATGTTCACGTAATGGCTAACACTGATCTTAATGAAGCAAACATCTTGAGAGTTTCATGGATGCGAACATACAAAGTAGTTCCATGGGAGGATGACACTTTGAAGTACAACCTTAAGGGTACCGCGTATGTCCACATCAGTTTCACGTAATGGCCGACATTGATCTTAATGAAGCAATCATCGTAAGAGTTTTATGGATACAAACAAACAAAGCAGTTCCAGACTAGCAGGATGACACTCTGAAGTACAACCTTAAGACTACTACGTATGTCACACCCTTGGCACAAACAAATCATATTTGGAGTGTACAACCAAACTAGCAAGAGGCACAACTTACAATCAAGCCCAAACCATCTACAAAACCCATGAAAGACAGGTTAGACAGGTTTGGGTCAAGAAATCCATAATGGCGACCAAAGCAAAGCAAATATGTTTACCAAAAGAAACCCTTCAAATCAATCTTCCAACTCAATCTAGCCAAATTTAAGGGGAGAAACAACCACTCAAATCATATACTTGGCAAAAAAAATCCCCATAGTGGTTCAACTATTTAGCAAACCAACCCAATTATAAATGGATTCTCAAATCTAACTCAAAAAAGACAACAAATCGCCAAGAAAACAACCTAGCAATGGAAACAAAACAACCTTCATTGTCTCCACAACCAACACCAAAGTGGGTTCCCAAAGCTATCTCTCTCTCTCTCTCTCTCTCTCTCTCTCTCTCTCTCTCTCTCTCTCTCTCTCTCTCTCTCTCTCTCTCTCTCTCTCTCTCTCTCTGTCTCTCTTATCCACACCCACACACCTTCTCCCTCCCTCGCTATCTCACCCCCCACTCTGTCTCTCCCTCGCTCTCTGTGTCGATAAGCCCGAAGGCGTGCAGCAGTAAACGGAACTGCTCTCTGTCTCTCTCTAACTACACACACACATACACACACACATACTCTCCCCTCCCCTCGTCCAACACCTGCTCCCTCCCTCTCTCTCATTCTTGTTCTCCCTCTCTCTGTTTCCCTGTGCAACAGGCACCAAAAATAAAATAATAATAATAAATAAATAAATAAATAAATAAAACTTATACCCCCGTTCCCACGCACACCCTTGCCATATAACCCTACACACTTATACACACATACACACCCTATAAACATGTACATACACAACCCCACACATGGACGCACATATTCGAAAAAAACACAGCACGCATATACGCACACACCAAAGAAAATAGGAAAACACAAAGGAATCGACGTCATCAACAAAAAAGAAGAAGGCCAAGTTGCACGCCGCCTATACCAAAATAAGAAAAGATGCCGAAGGCATGCCTCGGCTGGCCCCAAAAATGCCGAAGGCGCTATGTCGACGCACCAACTAAGCCCGCCGTTCACGGGCATTGCATCCACGACGCCCTCTTCACTGAAATCCGTAGGTTGTCATCATTTTTCCCAGTTTTCAAACCAAACCTTGTAAAAATCCCAATTTCTAAATTATCACCTCTCTCTATGTGATGGCCACAAAGGCCCACCTAGGAGTTTTCCTTTATAATATTCCCCAAGACAAAGCAAGGGTCAACCATCCAGGACCTGCTACAAACGGGAGTGTGGCTGCCCTGCGAAATACTCGAAATAGCACAATAAACAGCATCAAACAGACTAATCGGCATACCTGGCACAATCACGTGGTCGCATGATTGCAAGATACACGAACAGAGAGAGACAAAGAGCAAGACAGCGCACGTGCAGGCGCACCTCCTAGAGCGGAGTGCTACGCCTGGCACGGCGAGAGAGAAGAGAGGAGAGATGAGAAGAGCAACACAGACACTGGGTGCAATCTCCCCCCGTGCAAGAGTGACCATTTCCCTCTTGCACGTATTTAATTTATAGATTCTTGAATGGTCAAAGTGAGTACAAACTGGCCGGCCGGTCATAAATGGCCAAAGCTCATAAAGAGCACTTGAATAATAAAATGTACATAAAATATGATATCCTTTGCAATAGCCTAGCTCTGTCAAGCCTTTTCCACCTGTCAGCTGCAATAAATAATAAAATGTCAATTCTATAATTCTATCTGCATTTACCATTCTAACTTTGCAATTTGTCAGTGTGCTGCCTAAATCGGCGGATCTGCACAGATAACTGGTGTTGCCTAAATCGGCGAATCTACACCAAGATGAGCATTTACACACTGCCTAAATCAGCGGATCTATGTGTATGTGGCCAACAGACTAGGCAGGGCATAAAAACATTAAAAAATGTACTACCTGTTTCACACCACATTGGAGTAAGATTGAGTAACAAAGTACTGACAAATTGGTATTTAACTGAAAGCACCGCGACTCACGTGAGTAGCTGCATATCTCAATGTGAAATGATCGCAATAGCAATTTCCTTTAATACAAGTATTGGCACAATGTTAGAGAATGCAAGTAATGAAAAGAGCCATGCCTTCTTTCAAGAAATAAATGGTAATCAAGCTGATAAGTAAGCTAGATGTGTTGAATTTGTTGTTCTCTGTGGAATGGTATTAAGAAATATGTGTAGCACTATGAGTATCTGAGAGAGTGTTATCGGTGTATAATTACTTGTGTTTCTGATAAGATTTTCCAAAACCCAAAATAAAAATGCGGAGAGAACTTACCCGTTTGCTCTCTGTAAATCATTAGATTCTGCATGATGTACTGCATTTGAAATATGTATCAGTCTGTGCGTGGGGAGAGAGATACAAGTAGGAGAGAACTGTAATTAGCAAAAGTCATTTACAATGATGAGCCTCGAATTAATCGAAAAGTGAGATGAATCAATATATTGTAGATTGTTTTTGTTTGAATAAATGGAGTAGTCCCCTTGATATCGCAAATTGTTGTCTCTAAAGTGCTTAACATTGTAAAATTTATTATTTATAATTGTTAAAGGGCATTGACTAGTGTGAAAATTTCACTCCTAAATGGTGCAAATGTTTTCTTATTAAGAGAAAATTAATGGGCTTTTTTTTAAATTAGTGTACATGTAGAGCATGATTGGTATATCTGAGAATTATCGACATTGCATATTGATTTAGGTGTATAGTAGATTTGAGATGATTGAGGTAAAAAGCCTAACTACGCATACCAAGTGTTTAGAAGCGACTCCATAGGAGAGAGTGGATACAAAACGACGATGGAGAAGGAGTTGCAAAACGCTCTTTTGAGCTAGTTTAGAATTCGAAGAAGAATTGGATGTTTTAATGTCATTGGGTGAATCAATGACGTGCACAAGGAGCTTGAGCGTGAATCTAAATAGGATGTCGACGTATAAACCTGCGTACATATCTCTTTCTCATTTCATCCTACATTGTAGCAAGCACACCCAAGCAAACCTTGTGATGTAAATGTTTGAGAGAGCAAATTGTTGAGGGCAACAACCTATGGCTCACTCTCATGAGTTCGAGAGCCCGTCGTGGGAATGAGCTCTAAGGAAAAAAAAACAAAAACAAAAACAACTATGGCGCTAGCTGTGCCATGCAGTGTTGTGGAGCGGCCAACCCTACAACTCACTCATTGGCGGCAGCGACTCAGCATGCCCGCAACGATGCCATTGCAGATGCATTGAGTCCCCCGGCATTGACTGCGAGCAGCGGATGACATTTTAGCGGCGCTTTTGAGGTACCATGGCAGCTACATGCCTCAATTGCATTCGAAACCAACCAAGACACAAACCAAGGTCGCACAACTGGAGTTCTGACGTTTCTCCCAACCTATCCCCATGCAGCCGTGGGGCACCTACTCGACCAACCGCCATGCAGTCCTCACTTTAACCTGGGGCCTTAGACTAATCAGCATACCTGGCAAAATCACGTGGTCGCATGATTGCAAGATACACGAACAGAGAGAGACAAAGAGCAAGACAGCGCACGTGCAGGCGCACCTCCTAGAGCGGAGTGCTACGCCTGGTACGACGAGAGAGAAGAGAGGAGAGATGAGAAGAGCAACGTAGACACTGGGTACAATCTCCCCCCATGCAAGAGTGACCATTTCCCTCTTGCACATATTTAATTTATAGATTCTTGAATGGTCAAAGTGAGTACAAACTGGCCGGCCGGTCATAAATGGCCAAAGTTCATAAAGAACACTTGAATAATAAAATGTACATAAAATATGATATCCTTTGCAATAGCCTAGCTCTGTCAAGCCTTTTCCACCTGTCAGCTGCAATAAATAATAAAATGTCAATTCTATAACAGGACCCACCGCCTTGCTTTGTCTCCCCTGATTAGAACCCTTAATCTAATCAAATTACCCTAACCTAAAGCTGTCAGCACCTATAAAAAGACACTGAGAGGTCACTATCAAGGGCCGGTAATTTCACCAGAGGTGAGCACTTGGTAGTATTTTGGTGGTAGGGATTGGCAACACTTGCATCACGAGAGAGGGACTTTAGTGTAACAGTTTTAGGAATTTGCACTATGTAAAGAAGCTATGTCTACATCTTGAATCCAATTGTCGTCACACACCCACTCATGCTAGCAAAGTCTCCGTGTCTGTGAGTCACCTCTAGAGAATGCACTATTAGGCTCACTATCTCTCCCTCTATCTCTCTATCACCAGGATGGCCACCTCGCCGAAAATAAAGTTGCTGTAAATATTGCATGAAAATAGTTTTCCCTCACACCCCGAGGGTTTTCATCACCTGCGTCATTCTCTCTCTCTCTCTCTCTCTCTCTCGGTGTGTAGAGTTTGTGTTATCTCCAATCACCATTGTCCGCATCCTAGCCGCTCAAAGCTAGGTGGTGCCTCCTATTCACTTCACCGTGGCCAGCTTGGCGTGCATCGACACCTGGCGTTTTGAGGCCATTGGGGTGCGTGTCGTGCTTTGCACTCGTCATTATCAACAAGCTTGGAGAAAGAGACGGAGTTCTTGCACTTTCACCAAGTGAGAATGAGCACATGTGAGTGTGTGTGAGAGAGAGTATACCCCCAAGCACACCGCCAACTTGCTTTAGTCATATCAAGCAACAATGCTAGCATTAGGACAAGTGTCCTTCTTACCCTTTGAGAGAGAGAGAGGGCTTGATAAATACTTAAACAATTAATTTAATTAGCTGAAAGCTTATTGGACACCTTTAGAGGCCAATCAATAGGATTCAGGAACCTTATGAGGGCAACATGGAGAGGAGCTTAACATGTGTCCTTGGTTACTCTTTAGACTAGGCTTGCCTTGAGTGAGGGTGTGTGTGTTCTCTCTCATGCCCCTACTTGTAGGGCTTGCCCCCCCCCCCCCCCCCCCCCCCCCCCCCCCCCTTAGTAGGGATCCTTGTTACTTTTGGAATACCTTAAGCCCTCTAGTTCCTTAGTCCTGAAGCACCTTAAGCACCTTAAGCACCTTAGTCATGAAGCACCTCAAGCACCTTAGTCAGCAAGCATGACAAGCACCTAAAGCTTGGGTCGGGTTCCAACCTCAAGTACAGTCCTGACTTGCCTAAGGTCCTACGTCTAAGGACTTTTAACACTAACCTTTGGAGGTTTTTAATGAAGCTAACCCTAAGGTCGTTAAGCTCCATTAGCTAGCATTGCTCTTTGATAGACCATCTCTCATTTGGACCCATTGACTTTGGCCCCGTGTTGAGATAGATCCAAAAGCACATGTCTATTTTATAACTCTTGTTCTTGTTTATTCTCCCACATTAAAGGATCAGTTTAATATGAGAAAATCATTTGGGTTAGTTAGATATTAGATTTTACGACATTACCTCTCTCTTGAAAGCATAGTCGTCCTCGACTATGAGGTAGAAGAGATAAAGCCTTAGACATTAGTCTATGTTTCTTAGCGACTGAGGATCCCTTTTTACCCTACGACATCATTCCAAGATGGATAATTAATCCATTTGGGGCTTGGGAGACTTAGCTGCCGCAAGCATGTCTGCTCTTGAGTCCATTTCATTCTCCCTAAGTAGAGTGACAAATTCTACTTGGTGTTTGAGAGAGGTGGTCATCACAAACATGATTCTAAGTATGCATACCACTTAAATTTGTGCACAATAAAAAGAGAACTAGTCTTATAAGACAAAAACATTGATCATTTAAAAGAAACATTTACATTGCTTACTTTAATGTAGCATTGTAAGCATAGACAAGGTTCATACTATCCTTAAGATGTATTCCTGGCATCCATCTATCATCTTCAAAAGAATAATTTTTGAACTTAATAAGATACCATCGGATAATCTTACCATGTCGTAGTACCGTGTCCTCATGTCGAAGGATAGCTTCGGGTTGTAGCACCTCTTCTTGGTCTTCTATTTCCGGGGGGTCTTCAATAATTGGGTTTGTTGGTGGCTTTCCTTTGTAGGGCTTGAGTAGGCTCACATGAAAATCATTGCGTATGAGCCAATGGTTGGGAAACTTGAGTTGATAAGCCATGTCATTTATTGGCTTCAAGATTTGAAAAGGACGATAGTGTCTTTTTGCTAGTTTAGCATAATACTTTTGATGGCATGTTGGATTTTTGCCCGTTGTTTGCCTCAATCGAGCCTTAGGAAACTTGAGTCAGACCCAATCATTTTCCTTGAATGTTAAGGTCCTTCTGTGCTTATCAACAACATCCTTTAGCCTTTGCTGAGAGATGGATATAGCCTCCTTAATCTTTTGGGAAGATTCTTGTAGATCATAGCTATACTCATCGGCAACGAAGATCTTCCCATGTACTTTAAGTAGCAAGGGACTTTTAGGTCTACCCTCTATGATCTCAAGAGGTGTCTTTTTCATAGTAGTATGGACAGTATTAATGAACGCTACAAGGGGTAAATACTTATCCCATTGTGAGCGTTGATCTAATTCTATAACATAAGCCTTTTGTAAATCGAGAATCGTAAGATTTAACTTTGAGAGTAGTGAAAATTAGAGATAGCACTTTTGTGGAATTACTTTGTGAGTATAGAGGGTGAACTTGATTGATGGTAGCAACTTAAACATAGCATTTAGTTAACTTGGCATGAACGATACTTTTGCAAGAGAGAGAGAGTTTAGAGAACATGACAACAGTTGAGGACCAGGTTTATGTGGAGCCGGTCCCCCCTCCAATAGGAATTTGTATTATAGTTTCTCCCATCAAGAGAGACTTGGTACAATACAATATTTTGTGTTCCTTGTGACCTAGGTGATGCAATGAAGATGGAAAGATTCATGCATCACGAGAAAAGTTTCATGGCCTTTGGTTATTGTCTCAACAATCTTGGAGTACGCAAACGCTAATTTTTTGCCATAGGACCCTTAGCAAGCCATGTGGTAAGAAATTAGCAATTGCGTAGCCCCCAATCAAATATAGATTAAATAAAAAGAGATGAAGGCTAAACTTGGAAATGAACCACAAAAACAAATGAGAGAAGGTACAACTTTGAAAAAACACCATAATATAGAGAATCCATGAGCAAGAGTATACAAGAAAGGAATTAAATGAAGAGGAAAATAAAGTGGAATGATAAGTAGAACTAATGAGGTCATCATCATCGAGACTCGTCAATGTCATCAGCAAGATCTACAACTCTGATCTACTTCCATGATTCTCTCATGATCATCCGGACGCAAACGCCAACAAAGTGCGCTCTCATCCTTTTTGCTGACAATCCTCTCTAGCTAGAGGTTCACAACAAGGACTATATGGGAGTAATGTATGGCCACATTTGGCCACTCGTGCTGTACAAAATGGATGTAATGCCCACGTCCATGCACTTGCTAAACATGTGTCTTGAAACAACCATACTATGAGCATCATATGTCTCACCATGATAATCCATAGCGGATTCTTGAAGCACAAACTTTGCCTTGATGCATCTAAGAATATAATAATCAACTCACTCCTCAACAATAAGTACAAAAACATCTCCCTCTCCCTCTTCCAAGCAATCTGTGAGAGTATCGACATCATTTGAGAATTGTGTGATGTTGTCCTCATTGGAGTTGCTCGATGTGATCATGCCCTATGAGGGTGAAAGAAGCTCGAGTCTCCAACTATCAACCCACTCTATCATGGTGCAATCTCTCCACTTTCTATGTATGCAAACATCACAAAAGCATTAGTGGCATCTAGTAATGATGGTGGGATACCTAGTTGCGGTGGTCCAAATGTCGTGCACATACCAGCTATAGTGTCACAATCCTAGCTGGTGAGATCAATATCCTGGCTATCCACCAAAGACCAAAAGAACCTCCTAACTTATCTCCTCTCAGTCGTCGCAGATGAGTCTCTTGCCATGTGCCGTAGGCACCACTCCACAACTTGTCTAGCATCTCTAAATCAGTCACTATCTTGTCAAAGCTGATATCAACAAAGGGTGTGCTTCACACAAGCGCATGCACCATCATGCTCTCCCTTTCCATGCCCCGACTCAAAGAAGCTCCAAATGCAAGGTATGCAACTGCTATGGTGCCATATGTACAGCCAAAAGATTGACATGTGCTTTTGAATTGTGTATCACAACCATTTGACCAAATACAACAATAAGAGTATGAGATGTGATGCTCACGAAGGAAAAGATCTTGCTGCTACAAATAGTGCTACACAAATTTTGGATGCTGGAAGTGATCATCACTAATGTAAAAATGGTACTCACGTATGATCACTCCTAACTCCTCAGAGCTATCCACCCCATCAACTGCCACCTCTGCATGATGATAAGATATGTGTACTAGGATCACCACCTACAGGAGCATTTGAAAAAATTAGAATACATGAAACACCTCTTTTTAATCATACGGCTAAAAAAGGCAAGCAAATATCATTTTATCCAACCATTATCTTTCGTACCTACTCTAAGAAGTAATATTCAAATTGGATCTCCTACTATGGGCAAAGGTATAGTTCTTTGAAAAATCCACGACAAAGACACAATACCACTTGGAAAGGAGGGAAGGCAAGCATGAAAATGACAATTCTGCCACTTAATGCGAGAAGTGTCACACTCATATGGTGATGCCTGCATGGGAACAACCTCAAAATTCTTGATCGTAGGGAGGGTAATGGTCTCCTATGACACATTCATACATAGTCTTGCTCTTGACCATTGCTTGCGCTCTCGAGCTTTCTGCCTATTTACTTTTGCGAGATCCATTTCTTTCATGTGTTGAGCTTTGTGGACGGGAACCTTGTGTTATCTGTCGTGCTTTCAAGATCTGGTGACTGTGAAACCATGCTTTGTTAGGGAAATGACCATTAGAATAGTTAGTGATTGAATCGTGAAGGCATGAAGGGCGCCAAAATTTGTTCATGCACAAATGAAGTCAACTTTTTCAAAAAGGGTTTATATATATTTTCTCCCTAATGTAATCTAAAAAGGTAAATCTTTATAAGATTACACCAATCCTATTTTAGGAACCTAATTTAGATAAATTGCTAATTATCTTATGAATTTTATGACATAAGTAAACAAGAAATAAAAATTGAAAAAAAATTATCGTATTTTTAATCATCTAATAATATTATAAGCAAATAGAATTTTGATATTAATTTATATTTCTATAAAATAAATAATTAAATTAAAATATAACTATTTTAATTTTAATGAAAAATAAATAAATAGATTAAATTATCTCATTTTTTTATTTATTTAAATTAATTTCTTAAAAGTTTAAAAAATGACATGGCTATTGAGGTGGCCATGCATGGATAACATGGTCGTCCATGTGGCAATTGATGACACGGACTACCATAGGTGAAAAGATGAGGTGACATATAGGATCCCCTCACCTGCCATGTCATATGATGACATGGTAAAATGGTGACACGGATTGATTAGGTGACAAAAAGGTAGATGATGGATTGGAGAGGTGGTGATGTGGCATGCTTGGTGGCGAGCCATGCAGGCACCACGGACAAGTGACAGATGAGGTGGTGGATTACATGACATCTAAGGTGAGGTGGCATGCAAGGTGGCACTTGAGTGTGGTGGGTAAGCTGGCAGTTAGAGTGACATGGCAAACCAAATGTTGAGTTCACTTTATTGTGGTGATGTGGAAGGTGAGATGGGGTGATGACATGGACTTTTGGTGATGTGGCAAGGTCCTTGTATGAGGTGGACTAGCCAAGTAGGATTGGGAGAGTAGGACCAAACCATGGTAGATAGACAAGTGTTAAAATTCCTAGGCGTGGCACTTTACCAAACCTAAGGAGGCACACCTCAAGTAAGTGGTGCAAGTGAAAAAATTTAAAACAATGGAAAAGTGACTTTCCCTAACCAAATTGGCTCAATTTTTTTTTCTATGAGAACCTTACAGTAAGAGTCATAGCATACATGAAAATCAAAATGAGTAGCAATGTACAATATTGATTAGATTTTTTTAAAAAAATCTATCAAGATCCTCTTAGCAGTATTTCTTATTTTATGAGCTAGATCTTTCAAAATGAACTATTGAGGTTTTAAATTTTTTGCACGGTCACATTGGTCATAATCTATCAAATGACAATTGGATCTTGCAGAATAAGTTCTACATCATTAGATATCTGGTGTAAAATTTTAGCTTTCTTTAAATAAAAATTCTAACAAAAAATGAATAATAATTACTTAGAGATCCAAACAATTATTAGCACTAGTTTTGTAATTGGACACTTAAGTGTCCTGAGACACTAAAGTGTTCTGTTTTCTTTCCTAAGGTTTGTGTCAAGGTAGAAATAATTTTTCTACACCTTGCTTCTACCATAGGTTGGTTATGAGGGAAAGAAAAAATTGGAGTTTTCTCCATGTCAAAATACAATCCCTATGGAGAGAATTATGGTAAGTTCTAAGTCATAAGTTTTAGTGAAAGTTCAAGCTGTTTTACCAAAAAAATCATAAAATTCATATATCTTTTTGTAGAGATGGCCTTTTTTATGTTTATAAAAGGCAAGTGTTAGTACTTAGTGTTACAAAATAATGGAATGCCCTTCAAAGACTAGTTTCCCAGTCACACGCAAGTTATAGACATGATTTCAAACTTTGATTAGGTATTGAATAAGAGCATAATTTTGGTCTTCCAAAGGTCCCCTCATGAAATTGGGGCTATTCTAGTGCAGTTTGACAACTACAAATCACTTTATATGTTGAAACCAAGAAACTACGTATTTTTTTGGCTCCCAAACTCAATTAAATCTCGTTGCTTGAACTCTATTTTGAATTTTTCATTGTGTAGAAACTCTTGAAAATCTTGAGTTCTCCATAATAACATTGAAACCAAGGTTTTAGGAGGCCCAATTGTGTATGCATCACGTACTTTGATACATTTAGTTGATCCACGTGGAAAGTTTGATAGTATTTGAGGTTTTGAATGCTTATGTCTCAAGAATGAAAATATCAAAGTTTTCTCTTACGCAGTTTTGAATATTTAAAATGATACAATAATTATTGCATACCAAAGCTCTTCTACTTGTCACCTTGAGTCCTCAATGGAGAGGGTAAGCAATGTATCACTTTCTAAAACTCACAAATACATCAAATACATATTTTTCTTTGTATAGAAGGATATGCTTGAAATAGCAATATCAAACACATAGAGCTTTCTATTATTTTATATACTCTAAAGGGATTTTTTTTGCACATGAAACTTTCATTTATCTGTAGCACAATTGTTGGAAAGTCATGTAAAATTTTCTATAAGGTCGCTTTAGAGTATATAAAATTTTCAAGATGGTCCACCACAGAAAGAGCACTCTTGTTTGTTTGACCAAAAATTAGTACCTACCTAACTTGCAACAACATTTCACAAAAAATGAAAAACTTTTATTGTGCTAAACTCCTTGAAAAAGCAATTGAACTTGCCATGTTAAAAATAAGTGATAGTTGAAATTAAATTTTAGATTGAACTACAGGGGTAAAATCCATAAGGGGTTTACCTCAAACACCTCCGTTGAGTTGTCACAACATGGAGATGCTCTTGCTCTTGTTGAAGTGGTGGGGAGGGACACGACATACTAGCCTCCTCACCTTCCACATAAGCTACTTTGACTCTAACCTTTTTGGCACCATAGATAATTGCAAGGAGGTTTTGATGGAGCAGGTGTGGGCTTGTGAGAGCTAGGAGTGGGGTTAAAGTACAAAAGTGGTAATTGTTGAAATGTAAATGAGATGACCGACGGAATAGTCAGAATGAAGGATGGGAGGTTCTTTTTACCATTATTAGAGGAAGTGGCAGTCATGTTGAGATGGACATCCCTTCTTAGGCGGGAACAAGTGATAACATTGTGAGGAGATCTTGCTAGAGGCATGTTTACTTGATGTGAGCTCTTCATGTAAGGTAAAATTTCATTTACAATGTGTACATAGTACATGGCATAATTTTACCACTAATTTTTGGGAGTCTGGGATTGCAAATGTGCAACCAATGATAGCCATGTTAAGTTAGCGCATGTGAAACACCATAAGGGAAGCTTATTTAAAAATCTTTTTCATGAGAGCTTAGGGTTTTGTGGCCATGGTGATTTGACATCTTTAGAGATTCTTCGAGGGGGGATGACGTCCCTAATGAAACCCTCCCACCCTTTCCCTCTCATGCTTGGTCCTTGCTCCCCTCTCAACTTACTTGTGTAAGGGAACACTTTCGAATTTCCCTTTGGTGTATCCATGCTCTCCATCTTTTGAAAACCTATAATGTTGCAATTTACTCAAAATAAAACCTCCACAAACATGCTTAGATGATGCTTCCAAAGGGGTCCTTGCTCCGCTCCCCTCTCAACTTACTTGTGTAAGGGAACAACTTAATTGTGTAAGGGAACACTTTCGAATTTCCCTTTGGTGTATCCATGCTCTCCTTGCTGAACCATCTTTTGAAAACCTATAATGTTGCAATTTACTCAAAATAAAACCTCCACAAACATGCTTAGATGATGCTTCCAAAGGGGTCAATGAGGCACCCATATCAGATTTCTAGAAACACATCAAATTGGCAAAATTCAAATGTCCAAAATGTGCATGCCATACTTCAGTGTTTGAAATAGATTTAGAATCATTAATTACATTTGCAAATTTTTCCATGCACTTTTCATGAGAATTGAGGTTGTACGGTCTATGAGACAAGATACATGATGCCACAATAGTATCAACTAAAGTAAGATCGTAAACGATGACTTTGTGATCCACAAATTTTACAACAAGACCAAGTCTTGCTAATGCAATAAAGACAATAGATCATTCTAGATCCCAGGCACAAAAAGTGTGAGGGAATTTCCATTAAATGGAGTGAATATAATCTGGATAAGAGCATTTTTGGAACAAGTGACAATATTCCCATTTGGGATAGCATCAAGAGAAGTAAAAAAGTCGTGATAGGATGTAATGTGCTTTGTAGCACCATTGTCAAAATACTACACATGTGAATTTGCAACCTCAATCACGCACGGATCATGGACAAAAGGGTCATGTTGACCCTGCACACTAAAAGCCCATTCTACATCAACAATAAAATTTGTGGATTCTACAATGGATGCATTTAAAGAACATTCACTTTTTTTTGTAAGTACCTCTTTAGCCTTTAGCTCAGGACATCGATTTATCAAATAATCACTAGCTTTATAATAGCTAGAATGTAACTTTCTCTTCTTCATAAGTAGATTTACCACGTGCATCACTGTCATGGGAGGCAGATGGTTTGCTACCTAAAGAAGGAACATTGGAAGTCGTAGCATTGTTAATGCTACCGCTTCTCAGTGAGCAACAAAAGCTTGATCAACAACACATTGCTTAGCCCTATTTTTAATTGACATAGCCTCTTGTAATAGCAAAGTGACCTACCCATCAAACTTAATAGCATAATCATTTCCCTCTCCAAAAAGCATCAAGGTAGAAGCAAAAGTATGGTACATATCTGGAGATGCATCCAAGACAATCTGCACAAGTGAGTGGTCGGGAATGACTTCACCTACAATGATAAGTTTCTCAATGATATACTTTATTTCAACAAGAAAAATGACCATTTTATCCGTCTCGTGCATGATCTTTGATTCTAGTTGTTTGCGCAAAATATGCTATTTTTGCCTCATACATACAATCTAACTAGAATGTCCCAAGCCCATTTTATTGTTTTGGATAAACAAATGAGAGGAGTAATGGTGCGCTTAATAGACAATGCAATTAATGCATGCACTTGCACATCTCTACTATCCCAAAGAGTCTGTTCAACTATAGGCAAAATAACACTAGCAATAGGAGCAGAAATGCTAGAACCTGCAAGATCCACCACAAAACCTAGATCCATAAAACCTGAGCGTACATCAAAAACTTTAACAAAGTTCCATTCACGCTTGGAAATATGTACATGTTGCATCATGTAAGCCCACAATTGATGGTTGTCTCCATTAAGTTTTTCAAAATATGCTAGTTGTTTGTGCAAAATATGCTATTTTTGCCTCATACATACAATCTAACTAGAATGTCCCAAGCCCATTTTATTGTTTTGGATAAACAAATGAGAGGAGTAACGGTGCGCTTAATAGACAGTGCAGTTAATGCATGCACTTGCACATCTCTACTATCCCAAAGAGTCTGTTCAACTATAGGCAAAATAACACTAGCAATAGGAGCAGAACTGCTAGAACCTGCAACATCCACCACAAAACCTAGATCCATAAAACCTGAGCGTACATCAAAAACTTTAACAAAGTTCCATTCACGCTTGGAAATAGGTACATGTTGCATCATGTAAGCCCACAATTAATGGTTGTCTCCATTGTCAACATCTTGAAAATAATCAATGCTCTCAAACATAGTGAAAGACTAAACCTGATTAAAATGCCCAAAATGAGTTAAAACTATTCATGCTATGAAGCACAAACCAAAAATAGATTGTCAAAGATGTGTCATGTAGAAATTTGCAATGGAAAAACTTTTGCACAAAAGGACAAAATTGCATGCACAAGAACTGTAGTATTGGAAATGGAGGCCAAAATGAGCTCAAATAAATAATCAGAGCACATCCTAGCCTACCCAAAGTATTTATCAACCTATTGACTCTCACCAAAGCTCACCCAAATTGAAGAAAGTGAGCAAGCGATGCTGGTGATGCTAGCAACTATGCTCAAGAGGATGCAACATACTCTAATACCAATAGTTGGAGTAGGGTTGCACGAGTGCACACACATCTTGGAGATGGAGAAGAAGCTCATTACTTAGCGTGCTAATATAAGATAAGATAGCCCAAGAGTGATGGGAGAACATATATAAAGCATGTGGGTGTTGGGGGGGGAGGTGTGGGGAGAAAACCTCCTAGTGACGGAAAAAAGTGTCTCAATGGTGGTGCAACTAAAAATTATCGATGCCAAAAAGCATGGAAAGCAATGCCAAAGGTGCTTATAGATGTATGTCCAAATGTCAAAGCATGTGTGAAGACCCAATGCCAATGGAAGATTTCGTGATGTGTATGACTTATACGGCTATGTGGACCAAGGTGGAGATTTGATGCTTTAAAGAAGGTCCTTCATGTGAAAAGCATCTTAGGACATGAAGAGCAAGTGGAGGAGTGAAGCCCATGTGGTTTGTGATGTATGGCTCAACTTTCTTGCATGAGGACAACCAAAAAGTCCGGTTCTATAATCTTTTTACAAAACTTGTTTTTCCTAGAAATGTCTTGCTGTCTCTAAAGGAAAACATTGTTTCGAACATTGTTGCATCTCACGCATATAAGCTAATTCGGCACTGTTTGGAAGATATTTTAATTTTTGTAAAACTACTGCCTTTTCAAGTTGCAAGAAAGATAGAAAAGGAGACAGATCTCTATGAGAGCCTTCTTGTGTATAGTCCACCATAGCCAATCACTTGTTGGAAAAGAAGAAAGCTTTAATTGCATCGTCTCTGGTATTGTCTCCCCCATCCCTTTTTCTTTCTCTTCTCTTTTGCAAAAGTGTTGGTGTTGTAGGCTATGTGTGAGCCCCCTGAACCAATTGGTGTGTGTACAAAGAGGGAGGAAGAGAGAGGTGTTGTGCTTTTGGTTGAGAATTGGAAAGTATTTGTGATGGTTAATATGCAATAAGCTTTGCTTTTGTGTGTGATTGTGGGCTTAGGTGTGTGCATACAAGTGTTTGCTGTAAAGTTTTGTCATTTGGTGTGTTTGTTCTTGTGGATCAAGGTGTTGTGATTCCATTTGAGCTATAGAGATGCATGTGTGTGTTTCCAGGTGTGTTTCCTTTTACCCCTTTCCAATGGTCGTAAGTGTGTTCACTCACATCACTACCATATAGATGGAAGCACAGACGTTATCATAAATGGTGCAACCCATTAGAGGTGTTTTGTCACTATTGTGGATTGCCATGCCAGACATAGCATAGCTATTTGGCACTAGCACACTCAATGTCAATACTACTCAGTAAAGCAACCGACATGGGGCACGAAGACGTGTTGGCGTCAATCACAATGGAGTAGACATAGACAAGAAGATACATGAGAGCACTCATGAATCAACAACCAACAATCAATCGTTAGGCATATAGTCAATCCTCACACCAATTATTCACTTGATGTTTTCTCAGTCACATGAGCTTGGAATGATTCAAAAATTAAGGAGATGATATGCTAGGATTGTGAGAACAAAACTAGACGATTAAAACCTAATTGAAGTTACCACAAATCATGATCCTTCATTTTGTAGTCATCAAATGATGCACATAAACAATATGATAGCTTCTCTTAAGACCTGAGGTCAGCCTCTTATTGAAAGATTAGCATTCACCAAAATAATAGATTGATACTTTCACAACATAGACACGATCCTTTGCCAAGAGAAGAGAAAATCAGTACACCTGATGGAACATAGAGATTGAGCAAGAGAAGAGAAAATCAGTACACCTATTGGAACTTAATTTTGGATTACCAGATTGCAAGATTAGTTGATTATAAAAGAGCTCTCCTCACTTCATAGCCTCTTGCAAAGAGAACTTGCCATACTTTATTACCCCAATTTTGCTAATAAGTGGATTCTTTATTTAAAAAATGATTGCTAGGATTAGTTCCCATGGGCAATACACAAGTACATCAAAACTAAGTGAGACAAATCCTACTACATAGTAAGTTGTTGGGTTTCATCTATGTTTACAATGCAGTAATCACAACGTAGAGATTGAGCAAGAGAAGAGAAAATCAGTACACCTGATGGAACTTAATTTTGGATTACCAGATTGCAAGATTAGTTGATTATAAAAGAGCTCTCCTCACTTCATAGCCGCTTGCAAAGAGAACTTGCCATACTTTATTACCCCAATTTTGCTAATAAGTGGATTTTTTATTTAAAAAATGATTGCTAGGCTTAGTTCCCATGGGCAATACACAAGTACATCAAAACTAAGTGAGACAAATCCTACTACATAGTAAGTTGTTGGGTTTCATCTATGTTTACAATGCAGTAATCATAATAGAATTACAAATGAGGTGAAAATGGCTAGAAGGGGTATTCCTTGTTAGCATATGCAAATACTCCCCCCTCTAGATGATGTACATCCTTGTCATTGCCTAATTTGTGGTAGAAATGCTCATCTTGGGTCTCAAGAGCTTTATTGAACTTTATAGCTCTAGCTTCTGTCTCTATTTTGTAGGTGATTTGTCATATTGAATTTTCCTTCAATATAATATGGTAGGCAGTATGCCTAGCTTGCAGCTCCCTTGTCATCAATGGGTTGAAGATCACTGACTAAATCTCAATAAATAAAGTCATAATAGACTCTTCAAATGTTTGCAAGTAGTGATGGAAAAAACATGAGCTTTGCATACATTTCTATGATGATGTCTTTAATGGAATGTTCTTCAAATCCCAACATAATAATCCTCTGCTGCCTTCACTAAATGTTTTCCATGGATGTCCAACCTACTCTACATCATCAAAAGCTTGAATAGATGTGATAATCATTGTGGAAATCGTGCATGGCATCTAACATGCTACCCCCCCCATGACAACAACATTGGGGTGTGTGCACTTCCCTTGGATAACAATAAGAGTGGGAACAACAAGAAGTCAAACCGAAACTAACAATTTGTGGGATCTTACCACTTTTTTGTGAGTGGCAGTGCTTATTACTGATACAAATTCATTGGACAATAAGTGACAAACTAGAACCAAAAACTATGACATGAAATTATTGCTAATAAAAAAAAATCTTTGAAGTCTTGTACCACGCTGTTGAAACAAACCTTTTGCACAATGATTGTGCATCTCCCAAAAATTGGTGACCCATGTATCTTCTTGCTTCATCATGTTTCTTTTCCAATTCAACATCCAGCCTCTTAAATCTCTCTCATGCTTTATATGTATCCTCTACAGCTGTTCCAGTGTGCCCATCAACAATTTTGGATGGCCCCTACTTTTGCAAACATTTTCTCAACAAATCAACATTATGTAGATAATTAAGCAATACCCTTTGTAGTTCTTGCTAAGTGCTAGTTCTACAGATGAACAAACTAGCAAAAACTATAGCATCTTGGAATGGTCTTGTGTTGCAGGCACCAAACCGGCAAAACCAGACGATGACAACATTGTGAGGCTGTATTTAGGGTTTTTTTGAGACACCTATTGTGGACATACCTATTGGTTGCAATGCAAAGTTAGCACCAATTGTGAGCATTTTGAAATGCTCTTCTTAGCTACCTTACAAAAGTAGCAGCATTTTGAAATGCAAGAGGAAGCTAAGCTGAGAGTAAACAACATATCTGTTGGCATTTTGAGAGGCTATGCTTGCCACCCTTGGCGGCTTTGCCATCACCACCATGCATAGTAGAGTTTTAAAAGACTTTGTACTACACACTCTTTCGGATGATGATCACTACATGGCACCTACCAAGTCGAGACGTGTTTCAAAATGCTAGTATGAAAACTTATTGTCGATGGTATGCCTTGCTAAAATTGTTGCTAACAACCTTGCTTGTGCTTTGCACCACAATAATGGAATACACGACTCTAACAGCTTCTAAGAAAAATGGTGAATTTCAATGCAAAATTAGATCAAAATTTCACAAGTTAGCCCTAAGTTTGCTTCATGACCATGTCTTTGCATTTTTTACCCTATCTACTATTTTCTGGCATTTTTTGCAAGTGAATAAGTCATTTGTGATTCTTGATCCTTTAGGCATATAGACTCCTTGGATATATGAATTTCTAATGGTGCTTGTACTCCAATTCTGCTGCTTTTGACTTCCTCTATTAATGATTTTATCTCTCAGACTTTTTCATCAACTCTAAAGCAAACTGGTTAGTTCAATGTTAGTGTGAAGTTTTGGTTAGCTTTTTTCTTGATTTGTCACTGATTGCTAAAGTAGAGGGTGAATCCCATGTTTTGTCAAGGGTGATGGATCGTGAACCATCTTCTTTGATGTTATGTTCATACCATGCATTCACCATGCTATGTTGGGCATTTTGACACCATTCTTTGACAAGCTGGGGTGTTAGGTCATTTGTCGATGCCTTGGTCATAGAGTTTTCTAGCCAAACCCCTATGGTCTTGCCATGAGTATCACTTGGTGCATCTATTGATAATTTTTACATTTAGCACTGTGTAGAGGTATATGGACCATGATAGGATTTCAAGGATTAAAAATATAGCATGCTAGTAGATGACTTTGATATGAGCAACTTGTTTCAATATTTTGTAAATTGGAGCCTTTGAAGGCCTCCATGCAATTGATGCGGGTGGGGAATTTCTGTGATCGGTCATCGATTGTGTGTGCACTCTACTACCTTTGCATGTTACGTTTGACCATACATGAAGCTAAACTAGTGAATGAGAATCTTACCTATAAAATCTGGTAAATATGGAGCCCTAGCTATCCATACATAGTAGAAGTGAGTGTAGCTCTCTCGTGGCCCAAAAATCTATCTCTTTTTCTCTCTCAACTGTGTATGTAACAAACGAGCTAGTTTCTGCCAATTTACCTATATGTTGGAGACCGATTGGTAACTTGCATTGTGCGCATTTGTCGCACGTGTCAAAGCAAGGGACTTGTCGTACACTGTGTGCGAGCCACAATGGCTGCAAGCACACAACCATATTAATCTAGCAAGCTCAAGAGAGCAAGGGTGTGTCACTCACTGCCCTACGCTTGCCTTTGTGGAGGATTCCTTGCTGCAAAGAACATGGAGCTACCGTCTTTCCGCGCTCAACCGCCTCGCTGCCACCATCGTGCCATCGTAATGATTGATCACACACACACACACACACTCTCTCTCTCTCTCTCTCTCATATGCACACACACACACACACATACACACACACACACACACACACACACACACACACACACACACACACACGGAGATGAAGAAGAAGATGGAGATGGAGCAAGAGCACTCTTTAATTGCACAAATGAGAGAATGAGTGATTTTTAGGTTTAGGTGATTTTAATATGAGCTCGTCCATTCACACTTGGGCGCCCATGCTTAGCCAACTAACCCTTGAATGTTCCAGTTAAAGTGCGTCTCTCATCGGCGATCACTCTTACCATTTTCCTATTGGACCGACAAGCCCGACCCATGAACTACTAGAAGTGGACGCCGGTGGTTAACATGCCCACCTTCCTGATGTAGATTCTGCCCTCGAAATACAACAGTGCAGCATTGGGATCCACGATAGGAGGACCTGTAGTAGCAGAAGAAAAACAACATTGTGAAAGCTCAAAGGCAACATGTGCAGGTGTGCAATAAGTGAGATGCATACATGATATTCTAAGAAATGCAAAAAAAATTGATGAATAATAACATTGCCAACTAGAACAAGCGTAGTACCTAAATGAAGTGCAATTGAGTTAAGGTCTATTAGGTTGACTCTAAGAGAAGTACACAAGGGCTAGAGCTAAAGTAAGTACTAGATTGACCAACATTAATTAAAAAATGTTGACTAAAGAGTAGTTAATCCTAGGCTCGTCGGGGTCTAAAGACTAGTGATCTTGTCACTTATACCACTTAATTGTGATCAACATAACACAAGTCAGAACTATATCCTCATAGCCTAAAACATTGCTAAAGTTACTACAATTAATAGACTATTTAGGAGTTAAAGTCAGCAATTAATTGGCCTAGTTTAGCCTAAGGTCCTGATACCTCTTAAAGCCAACTAATAGACCAAACTCAAAGAGAAGAACAAGGTCTAGAAGTTTGAAAAAATTATAGCATCTAAATTGGCAATGTCATAACTTCATAATTTTTATGCATTGTTAGAAACTCAAATGACAAGATGCAAACATGTGACTGTGGAAAGCATAGATAAAAGGAAGTAGTACACTGATATAATGGAGAACATCCATTGTAACATGTAAACATCCATTGTCGTTGTCCTTCAAAGGCATCCTTATGTCGTCACAAACTGCACAATAGTCACCACCAAACATCCACAATGATATAATGGAGAACATCCATTGTAACATGTAAACATCCATTGTCGTTGTCCTTCAAAGGCATCCTTATGTAGTCACAAACTGCACAATAGTAACCACCAAACATCCACCTTCTAGAGGCACATCAGTGGGAAAAAAGAACTTTGTTAATCACTAAACTCTAAAACAGAAACACTCCTATTGTACTAATCCTACCTACCCTCCATCACTCGAGTGATAAGGATGAAAGTAAGTGGAGGTTGGAGATCTCGATCAGTAGCTCTAAGGCCAAACCGCCATCCTCATCATCAAGGTAGGTGTAATCCTCTTTGGTAAGGCCGTGTGTCTCGTCTGTCGAATCACCATTATCGTCCTTGTCCTCTTTCGTGTAGAATAGTATTAGGAATGTCATGAGGAGTGAATACTCAACGTGGAAAAAAGGGTAAACTTGGGCAATTGGGTGAAATTTCTCAATAGGATAGGGATCCGTCGTAGTCAAGAGGCGGACCCAGCCACTCTAACTCCTCAACAGTTGTCTCACAAGCTAGCGTTTCAATCGAATCCCATTCAGAGGAAATATGAGGATAGCATAAATGCATTACTTGGGATAGGAAAAAAGAATATTCGTAAGAATCATCCATATTTGTGAATACAAATAGAGAATGGTCAGGTGTTTGATGACATAGGTTTCTGTTTCAGGTCTGGGTCAATGATTTTGACTAGTATTGTGCACACTTGTTTGCTAATTGCTCTTGCTCTTTACTTTTTTTTTTTTGGTTTGGAACTAGGGTGGTTAGTTACTATATATCTATATATATACAATCCCTAAAATAGAAAAGCTCAAGGGTCAAGGAAAGAAGGGTAAGAGGGAATAATTCAATAGGGACGTGAATGAAGCCTCCCCCCTTCCTTGGGAAGATCATACTTTAAAATGATATCATCACCTTTTGGAACCAGCTATTCCAATTGGAATAGGTGAGGATTTTAGCCAATAGTTCTCTATTACCTTGGGTGCCTCATCGAGTTGCAAGGGTGGTAAGGTACTCTCCCATGAACGAACTTGAAGTAGTGCATCATGTAATAATTGAACAATGGGAGATGTCGAATCTTTTGTAGCTTTGTGGAGACTGCCTATGGTAGGGGGAGGTTGTGTAGAAGCTTTTACCTCTATGGATGCATTACATGAGGAGCTAGAAGCTTCATGGAACTCCCCCTTTCCTCAGCTAAGCCAAATAGATTGGTTTTTCCTTGGAACCCAAACTAGCTATGGAATACGTGTGTAGCATCCTGTGATCTTTCCCTTCCCATGGTCTTCCATCGGCTTTGGAATCACAAGGTTTGACTCACATGGTTTTGTAGTGGATAGGGAAAGACACGATTTAAGTTTAGATACCCAAATTCGATCATTTCCATCATAGTAGCCTTGGGCTTCTAATAGTTGTTTGGGAATCCAACATGATTTGGTTTTCACCTTCTTAACCTGAGTGGACGCCTTCCTTCGAGGTTTCCTTTGTGAGTTAACTTGAACCATAAGGGGGTCCGATAATGATACTTTTGGGACCCATTGATATGTACCCTTGGTCAGATCACATGGAGCCTTTGATGTAGCACTGTCTGTCGTAGCCCTGGAAGTTGAAGCTTTAGAGGGCTGTGCTACTTGCAAGGATGTTGTGACTTTTTGGATTGGCAATATTTTGTTGTTTTTTGTGTTATGAAGAGGTGAGATTTCAAGTGTTATTCCTTGGGCCGTAGGGCCACGAGTTGGCTTCTGCGTCGTGATACTCCCGATCTCCCAATCAATATGCATTTGAATGCAGACATCCATTTACGCCCCATATTTATATTACCCTCCATAGTACCAACATGCATGACCAAAAATCTTTGAACCACGGTTCCATTGTCATAAATAACAAGAGTGTGTAGGATTCCAAAAACAGTGGTCTTCTTCTTATTGATACCCTTGACTTGGATGGTGCTTGTGGATAGGGGTGGTTTTCCTAGCTGACACTAAACTCCATAGGATAACAAATTATGTTGAGCTCTTGTATCCAATAATGTGTAATATAGTACTCTCCCATAGAGGCTATTTAGTTCAATTGGATATCGTAGAGGTGGCTCATATTCCAATGAATCATCATGAGTGTCTTCAAAAAATGCTTCCGTGATTGCCAGATTAGCCTCTCGTTGGCGTCTAAGATGTTGTTGTCTTTCTCGAGCCTCAACTCTTGCTTGGATATTTTTAAGCTTTGCCTGTTCTTTGGATGCTTTCTTTTGATGGATGTCTTGTAACCCTTTATTATGTCGTCTCCTTATAGTACGGCTCAACTTTGGCTTCTCTATAGCCTCTAGTTGTGTGATGTCAATGGGTTGTGGACTACACCACATAATGCTTTGAAGGTATTCACCCTAGTTATCTACCAACTTCCGATGAGCATCACATGCCCCTATATAATTAAGCCATTCTGTGGTAGATTTCTTTTCATTTATTCTAGCATGCACATTTGCTCGATAATGTTGCCTCTTATATCTCTTACTCTTCTTGTCTAATTTTTGATTACGGTCGATCTCTAATGAAGAGTCAGTAGATGAATCGCTACTTGTGTCTTCTGCTCCCTTGGATAGATTGTCATCTAGGGTATGCTGGCCCCTGAATGGTTTGTCCCCACATTTGCACTACGATTTAACTCAGATTCTTCGTCCTCAGAGTCAATTTCAATTGATGATTTTGACCCCAAATTGTGTGGGCTATAGTCTTGTGAGACGCTGCTGGTTCCAATGCCAGTCAAATCTTCATCTTGTAGGTCATTAGAAGCTATATGCATTGCTTCTATCATATTTAAGGGTACAAGTGGTGGCATTTTATCCCCCTCAGTTGTTACCCAGGTCATTCCCCTGTCTCCCCAAGAGTCTATAGTTGCTGCTAAGTGGATCCAATCCACATTGTCCGACTCAGTCATCCCAGGTATTATATCCATATAAGGAGAATCTTCCCCAACATCAGTGTCCATTTTACATGTGTAATAATATTGCAATGGGGCCGAGTGAACCGTGGTATCAGATTTATGATCAATTATAAATCTGTTTCCTAGAGGATTTGCTTGACCAATTACAAGATCTACTCGAATAACAGAGTCTTGGAACTGCAAGTAGACATGGTTTTTAGACCACTCATGCACAATTTTTGCTTCCCTCATGAAAGGACGTCCTAAGATCACCTTAGATGCCATAGTGTGCTTGGAGAAACTTATAACAATGAAGGTATTTCTTATTTTATGTCCAAAGACCTTGATCTTGAGATCTTCTAGCATCCCAATAGGTTTAACAATAGACCCATTGGCCATCTTTACTACTATGGTTGTGGTCCCAAGGTGAGGTCTTCCCATAGTTTCCCAGAAATTTTTAGTCACAATGCTAACCCCAACGCCACCATCAAGGATTTCCTTCATAGTTAATCCCTTGGTAGTGATTGGTATGGTTGCATTGGATTCATCGCCGTCAAAGTATTGTCCCAACTTGTTAACATGTATTTCTACAATAGGGTTCTTATCTAGGTTGGGTTGTGGATCTAAGTGTTCCTCCTCTATTGGCATCTCCCTAGCTCCATCCACCTGTGCAAATTGTGGTAGCCCGACCTTCAGCTCTCCATTGAGGAAATCTTGAAGATCTAAGAATAGCTCAGGATCTCCATATAGTTTGGACATGATGGTGGTCTTGACTTCTGAAGCCATGAAAACATCAGTATGGCAATATTTAACGGCACCTTTTGGGCTTTAGTCCCTTGACATGGGGAAGATGGGATCTTCATTTCTTCCATAGGGTCAAGTAGTTCCTCTGTGAACGTTCTTTCCAACAAGAAGTGAGTACGCCCACTTTCCCATGACTTTAAGTCACTGTCTTCTTGGATGACACTAGGTATGGCTAGGGGTCTATGGACTTTGTGAGGTTGTTTTTGTGTAGAGAAAAATATGTCTGCAATCTCGCTTAGGTGCTGGTTCTACATCCCTTTGGGTATCTTCTACCAAACTCCTTTAATTGCTTGACTCGCTCGATCTCCTCTATAGGGTTTGGATAAGTTCCTATTTTTTTCTTGGATCCTGGCCATTGTGGCTCATGCAGATCTTCCTTAGTGGTCGTTTTGATCTCCATGGTTTCACCTGAATCAGAATCCTCTTCAGCGCCGTTCATATATATGGGGTCATCACTAGTCCCTATCTTCATTTCTTCTTCTGTTGAGATCGGGAAATTGATGCCGTGTCTTTTTCTCAAGAATATAATTTTGTTTTTGGAGCATCGATCGTGTCAATATGTTTACTAGTACCACATGTGTACTTTGTGATGGCTCCTTGGTAACCTCCATCAAGTTTAATGGCGTGATCTTCGGTGCATTTGGATTAGTCAGACATTGGGCAATCAAATGATCTATGTCACATCAATTACACATGAGTATCGCATTGTACACATGTTGCTTGATTGGTTTGCATTAGTGTGGCGTTCTTTTGTAGTCTAATAAGACACTCGGCCACACGATGTGGACCTCCAAACTCATAGCATTGAAGAGGTGGTCTCTTGGTAGTGTCATTGATATTTGGCCTCTTGGAGCAAGAGTAGCTACTTGATAGACATGTTTGACTTGTCCCCAATAGTCCTCCATTTAGTATTGTGGATTTTCTTCAAGCGCATCAATCCCATAGGCAATATTAGGGTCTATATCTTCCTCACAACCTTCCAAACAAGCAATAGATTACTCACAACCTACTTGATTCACAAAAGTGATTCTCGGATGTGGTGGTTGCGGTCCTAGCACTGGAGGTGGTCAGGGTGTTGTTTGAACAACATTTTGGGCCCTAGGGACCATGTGTTGTGACATTTGTTCAAGAGGTGGGGATGGGATCAATGCAGGCACTTGTGGTGTGTCTTTCCATTCTAAGGTTGGTTTATTGGCCATCACGCGCTTAAATACTATGCAATCCTTATCTTGATGACCATACCTCCCACAGGCATTGCAATTCCCATTGAATTTTACTCGAAGAGTAGGGCATTCACTGGTACTATGCGGACCATAGCATATTGAGCACCATTGTTGCTCCCTTCTTGGATACATATGATTGTTTTGCGGAGCACGATTGTCTCTAAGACTCTCTTGAATGGCCTTGGTGAGATCTGCTAAAGTCATCTCAGGTATCTTTGGCTCCTTAGTGATAGGCTTTAGGGTCATTCGCTGATGCCTCAATGCTTGCGAGCTAGTAGATTTAGGCTCAATAGACACTCTTTCTCCTTGAATAATTAAATTATCCTCCAATTGGATTGCATTGGTGGTGACTGCTTCCCAAGTGGTGATACCTCTAATGACTAGGCCATTGTAGATATCCTCATGTCGTAATCTCCTAATGAATCTATCAAGGAATTGATTATTATTGAAGTGCTCATTTGGATTACAACGAGAATTCAAATGCTTCAAGCAACTAATAAAGTCTCTCACCGACTCTCCTTCCTCTCGTTGGGCTTTCTGGAGCTGAGAGGCTACACTCCAAAGCACTTCCTCTCGTATGTATTCTTTCAAGGATAGTCTCCTAAGAGTAGGGTAAATCTTCTTTTCTTCCACCCTTAGGATTCTATACCAAAATCCCTAGCCTTCCCACTTAAGGTTAGGCCTAAAGCATTACTCTTATGCAGGTCATTGTGTTCTCCTAGAGAATGCATATTTGTTCAAAAACTTCAATATGCTTTCTCACATCCCCGTCTCACTAGATTTTTGTGTGAGATTGGCTATTTGTACTGCCTTACTTCTAGGCTCTCTATCAGGTGTGGTACGCATTTCTCAGCAATAGATCAATCGATGGTTTGAGCAAATGCTGCCAAATCTCCTAAATAAGCAGGTATAGTGGCCATAGGTGTAGTGCTCTTGGAACTACATGTGGGATGGGAGTTGGCCTTGGCCTTGGCATACGCACGGCCCTCGGGTCCCATACCTCGTATGGTGGTGTACCACATGGTGGTCCAAAGTCCATAGGTGTGGCCCTAGGCATAGCTGGTGCCAGATACGACATGTTATTGCTAAATGGTATGCCCCACTTGAATAAGAGCTCGGATGATGCCATTGTGGAGTGTGAGCCCTTGGCATAATTGGGGGTGTGGGAGCTATGTGGGCATGAGGTGCGACAGGTACATAGGCTTGATGCACACCTGTAGGTATTGTTGGGGGCACTGTGCTACTAGGTAGTGGTGTAGTGCTAACAAACAAGGTCCAAGGTGTATTGTTTGTACTCATCAAAGGAGTAGGTATTATAGACATAGTGTCTCCGAGAGACAGATGAGCTAGATTTGGAAAAGTAAAACTACTACTTGTGGGTTCAGACTGTACCGAAATGGCGACACAATATATGAAGGGTCCATTGGACTCACTGAAGGAGTTTCAATCTGTGATAGTGTCGGTTGTCTAGCCTTGTTCGTATCAAAGAATCTCATAAGGCCCGTTGAAGGAATGTTAATCCCTCGGTTTTGCCTCTCCGATTGGATAGCATCCATCTGTTGTGCTCCTCTAGACTTGCAGAGCTAGAAGTATATTGTACAACTTCTTACGAACCTATATGGTATGTGTAACCCGTGTACATGTTAGTCAAGGTTTCAGTTTGTAGGTCATATTCCCAATTTTCAATGAGAAATAACCCTTCTAGGCCTGACGTAATAGAGGTTTCCATTGAAGTAGAAGCATTACTGTTCCCCACAGTTTGACCCACATTGCCTACTAACTCAAGAGCACTCGATTGCTTGATTGCTATGCCTGTTGTCCCAGGGGTCTTTCCCTTCATGGCTTGGTGTTGTTCTATGAAACTCTCCATTTCCCTCTCCCTAGCCACTTTCATATAGCACTTAACTTCTTGCACCTCCGCAAGACTCCTACAATTGGGTAGTAGAACTTCGGGGGGTGATTGCTTTGCAAGGTCTTCCATGAAAGTAGGGGGCCGGATATTGATGTGGACACTCTTTGGGAGTATAGGCTCCCCCTGAGATACCAAAGGCAAATATACCTCTCCCTCACCTTCGTTAACTTCACTAGCCACAAGTTCAGAGCGAGTAGCTCTACTAAAGGTTTCTATAAAGCGACTAAACACACTAGATCCAGGCTGTGGGGCCCAGACAGGTACATTTTTGTTTACTTGCTCGGGGTTTAGTGTAGGATGCCCTTCCATAATATCATAGTCAGATGAAGAGTCACTAGCCGCTATGTTTGGGTCTTGGGTTGTACTACCTTGGGTCCCTGCCGAGGGCCCGAAACCTAAGGTAGGTGGGTATTGAGAACCTACGTAAGTCAAAGTGCTCACTAGTTTCTCGGCCTCTAGCACACAACCAGAGCGTAGATGCATGTGCTTTTGGCACCCTAAAAGTGTCGGCGAATACCCTTGAAGGTTAACCACTTGATTTTTTGGGCGTTTTGCACCCCGTTTTCACTCGTTTTTTGATGTTTTTTAATGTCTTTTAACGACCGGTTTTTGGATTAGAGCGTGTGATAGCTCAAAACAAGCGTATTGCTCAGGGGTTGTGGTGTGCTTTACAGCACAATGTTCGGTTACTCGAAGCTCTGATGGTCCTCAAAAGGGTCGATTTTAACTTAGGCGTGATGCTAATATAAGTAAGTCCAAAGGGTGACTGAGGCCTGGCTTGGGCTTGGGCTTGGGGAATGTTCCCAATCCCGATCCTTCCTTTTCATTTTTTTTCTTTTTTGCGGATAAGGTCACCTTGGCCGCCCCGCGTGCGCGTGCACACACCTAACCTACCTACTTGCAATTAACAGAGCTACTGTTACACACTGTTTAACACGGTACTACAGTATCTGATTTAAAAACAGATCTACTTACTGCACCTTACAGATCTAGCATGATTTTAAAATAATGTTAGATCTGTTAGGTACAGATCGAACATTATAAAATAATGCGAAAGAAAATACAAAATAATAATAACACGTTATCAACAGAAAATAGTACATTGCATAAAAAAATCTAACACCTTATGAATAGAAACAGTTCACTGCAGCAAAAACAAAGTTCACAAATCCTTTTCAATAGCCACACACCTTCTTTCTCTACCTTTCCTACATCTCACATTGCACCACAAAGCAGCATAAAGTGCTATTCGAGCTTAGTGCACGGCATCTCCCCGAAAACGACGCCAAAAATGTGCACATCTGTCGCACGTGTCAAAGCAAGGGACTTGCCGTACACTGTGTGCGAGCCACAAATGGCTACAAGCACACAACCAGATTAATCTAGCAAGCTCAAAGAGAGTAAGGGTGTATCACTCACCACCCTATGCTCGCCTTCATGGAGGATTCGTCACCGCGAAGAAGAGGGAGCTACGGCCGTGCCGCACTCAACCGCCTTGCCGCCGTCATCGTGCCATCGTAATGCTCGATCACACACACACACACACACACACACACACACACACACACACCCTCTCTCTCTCATCATACACACACACACACACACAAGGAGGAGAAGAAGAAGATGGAGATGGAGCAAGAGCACTCTTCAATTGCACAAATGAGAGAATGGGTGATTATTAGGTTTAGGTGACTTTTATATGAGCTCGTCCATTCACACTTGGGTGCCCATGCTTAGCCAACTAACCCTTGAATGTTCCAATTAGAGTGTGCCTCTCATCGGCGATCACTCTTACCCTTTTCCTATTGGATTGACAAGCCCATCCCATGACTACTAGAAGTGGACGGGGGTGGTTAACATGCATTTTCTCCCTCATTGACCTCACTTCCCAATTCATGTTACTTACGGCTCAGGAAGTTCTTCATTTTGGTTTTCAATGATCGCATACCGCAATTTTGATCTTTTGTCCCAAATTAGGTTAGGACCAAAATTTGACATGTGAAGCCCATATTTGTTCATATTTGACATGCTTAAATGTTTTGTTTTAAAGGTTCGGCGTTTGTTTCACAAACTTAGTATCAAACTTCTATTTATTTTTGTTGATTTTTGAATGACATTACATTTATATAAAAATTAGAAAATTAAGCCAACAATTATTATTAACAGCCAAAAAATTAGGCAAGATTACTCTCTAAGATACTAAACACTTAAAGTCTTCTTTGATTCCCAAGTTGACTAAGATATGGGCTCGATTGCTTTATTATGATGCAAAATTAAGCAAAAAATTGTAAAAACCTCATAAGATACATGCTTTTTAACAGTATATACTTTTACTTTTTAATAATATATATAGTTTTGACGAATCATTCATGTGAACTATGCTCTACTTATCTTGTATGCCTCCCCCTTCCTATTCGAAGTGCTCTTGGACAACAATTCGTTATAGGTGGAGTGTTGTGCATGGGTAAAAAAGTTGTGCCTATACATGGTCCAATAATGAGACCATATCACACAATTCAAAACACAATTCACTAAGATATGCGGTGAAAGAGGTGAAATCTTGAATAATGTGCTTAGGGAAATTCAATGGTGAGACTTATGTGCAATGGAATATGACTATGACATGGATACTGGAGGAATTTAAATAACCATAGCGAGCATTGCCTTTAAGAGGGTTCTTTAAGGAGCATAATAAGAGTACTTAATTAAAAGTAGCAAAATGAACATTACACCTAATTAGCTTGGCAAAAATACTTGTAAGAGAGAGAGAGAGAGAGAGAGAGAGAGAGAAATTTGACAATAGTTGAGGACCAGATTACTTGGATCCGGTCCCCCCTCCAAAAGGCTTTTGTATTATAGATTCTCCCATGTAGAGAGACTTGGTACAATACAAGATTTGTGTTCCGTGAGATGTTGTTGGTGCAATGAAGATGGAAAGATTCATGCACCAAGATTTTGTCCTTAAGTATCTTACCAAAGCATTAACTTGTCCTCGGCCTCAGTCCCTAGACCTCAAACACCTTCGAAGGTGGAGAGAGCTAGCAGAATGAGGATAGGGAAGAGGAAGAAGAAGTAACATACGAAAAATAAATAGAATCCTCACTTGATATTACTCTTGTTGCTGAGCATAACACAATAGCATAGTTGAAGAAGATGACAATGTTGAACTTTGGAGCATGGTTCTTGGTTGGATCTGCATTCCATAGCCAAGAGTTGTTGGTGTAGGCTCTCAACTTCTCAAGCTTGGAGAAGGAGATGTATTTCTTGCACAAAACACTATGAGAGTGGGAGTGTGTGAGTGTGTGAGAGAGGGTATATGGGGGGTGTATGGGCAAGCACACCCCCTCCTAGCTTTAGTCGACCCCCTCTTCTAGCTCATGCTAGAAAATGATTGGACCTCCTCAAGCACGGCCAATCACAAGCTTTGTGCATAACAAGCAACAAGGTAGCATTAGGACAAGTTTTCTCCTTACCCATTTGAGAGAGAGGACTTGAATAATGCTTAAAAAATTAATATATAAACTAAATTATCATTAGAACCCTTTAGAGGCCAGCCAGTAGGCTTTAGGAACCTTGTGAGGGCAACATGGGGAGGAGCTTGACATGTGTCCTTGTTGCCTCTTTAGACTTGGCTTGCCTTGAGTGAGTGAGTGAGTGAGTGAGTGTGTGTGTGTGTGTTCTCTCTCATGCCCCTACTTGTAGGGCTTGCCCCCCCCCTTGTGTAGGGATGTTGTTGAATTTTTGGAACACCTCAAGCCCATCAAGCACCTTAGTCATGAAGCACCTCAAGCACCTCAAGAACCTTAGTCATAAAGCATGACAAGCACGGCAAGCACCTTAGTCAGCTCAAGAACGACGAGCACCTCAAGCACACCCAATCATTTTCTTTGAACGTTAAGGCCCTTCCGTGCTTGTTAGCATCAACTTTTTGCCGTTGTTGGGAGATAGATATAGCCTCCTTAATCTTTTGGAAAGATTTTTATTGGTCTTGGCTATACTCATCGACAACAACGAAGATCTTCCCATGTACCTTAAGTAGCAAGGGACTTTTAGGTCTTCCCTCTATGGTTTTAAAAGGTGACTTTCTTGTAGTAGTATGGACAATTTTATTGTATGCATGCTCTACAAGTGGTAGATAATTCTCCCATTTTGAGCGTTGAACTACTTCTGAAACATAAGTCTTTAGTAGATTGAGAATTGTAAGGTTAGCTATCTCACTTTGGCCATCCATTGGTGGGTGATAGGCCAAAGAGAAATTCAACCTTGTACCTAGATTTTAAAGAGATCTTTCGATAAATTTCTAGTCATTATAGGATCTCTATCTGACACGATGAATGTTGGCAATCCATGGTGGTTGAAAATATGAGATATGAAGAGGGCTGCCATTTGATGTACCTTAATAGTCCTTTTGACAGGAATAAAGTGTGCTTGCTTGCTAAACTTGTTGACTATCGTCAATATTCCCGTATTCCCATGGATAGACTTGGGTAATCAAAAGATAAAATTCATGGATATACTCTCCCATGGCAAATTAGGGATTGGCAATGGCTGGAGTAATCCAGGTTGCTTCCCTCTATCATCTTTTGTCTTTTGGCATACCACACATTTTGAAACATACTCTTGTATATCCACTTTCATGATGGGCCACTAAAAATACGTATGTACTCCTCAAAGAGTAGATTGAATCCCTCTATGCCCTGCATAGGGAGGAACATGGGATTCATACATATCTTTTTCATGAAGGGAGTGAGTAACACATAGCCTGTTTCCATGGAGAAGATAACCATCTTGCAAGGTGAATGGTTCCTCTTTCTTCCCTAAGGCAAGGGCTGACATTATGTCCTTAAAATCAAGGTCAGAATTGTACTCATCTATCATGGAAGATAGATCATTGTGAGTTGCTATAGACACCGCATTTGCCCTTGGTCATCATGATTGTGCATCAATCAGTTGATTATGCTTACCAGCAGTATGAGAAATATGAAAATTGAATTGCGAAAAGGAAATTTGCCCAACTCATTTGTTTGTCAGAAATCTTGGTTTGCAACATGAAGTACTTGAGACTTTGGTGATCTGTTCATAAGACGAATGGGGCCGCAATAGGTAGTGCTTCCATGTGTCTAGGGCATGTAGAACAGTTAGTAGCTCTTTTTCGTATATGCCAATACTCGTTCATTGGTATTGAGTCTTTGACTTTCATATGCTATGGCATGCCCTTCTTGGAGCAAGACTGCTCCAAGGCAATCTCCACTAGCATCACATTGGACCTCAAATGGTTTTGAGAGATCCGGTAGTGTAAGCCCTGGTTGGGAGGTAAGCTTTTCTTTAAGTTTATCAAAAGAATTTTTCTCTTTAGTCGTCCATGCATACTTAATGTTCTTTTTTGTCAAGTCATGTAATGGTCCTGCTAGTTGAGAGAAGTTTTCTATGAAGCATCTATAGTATGCACACATACCAATAAAGCTTCGTAGCTCATGTAGACTCCTTGGGTTAGGCCATCCTTTTATTACCTCTGGCTTTGATGGATCCTACGGATACCATCTTGAGAGATAATGTGACCTAGGTACTGAATCTCTTGAAGAAAAATTCACTCTTCTTTTGGTTAATGAAGAGTTTATTCTCCCTCAAAGCTTGAAAGATTACCTCGAGATGTTGCTTATGCTCCTCAAAAGAATTGGAGTAGATGATCATATCATCAAAGAATACTCTAGTGAACTTGTAGTAGGAGCTAAAAATTTTTATCCATTAGGCGGTTGAATGTGGCTGGAGCATTTGTCAAGCCAAAAGGCATGACAAGATATTCATAAAGACCAAACATTGTGCAAAAAGCAGCCTTTACAATATCTTCATTCACTATCCTTATTTGATGATAGCCACTTTTTAGGTCAATCCTACTGTAGTAAGTAGAGCCTTGTAGCTTATCAAAAAAATCTTCTACTCTCAGTATAGGAACTTTTGTTTTGACAGTGATTCGGTTTACTGCTCTATAGTCGACACACATACGATAGGTGCCGTCTTTCTTTTGCACTAGTAGGACCAATGAACAAAAGGGAGAGGATCTAGGCCTCACCGTCCCCTTGTCTACCAACTCATGCACTTGCCTCATAATCTTCTCTTGTTGATCTTGAGAAACTCTATAAGGAGGTTTCTTAGGTGGTGAGCTCCTAGGTAGAAGCTCTGTCCTATGGTCATTATCCCCTCATTTTGGAGGTAGCTCCATAGGAATGTCATCGATAAATACATATTGGAATTTATTTAGATAACTAGAAAAGTCTAATTCATCTTGATTCCTACCATTTTGTTTTGTTAAAACATTAGCATCACTCGTTGACAAAAAATCATGTAAGAGGAAACCGAGCTTTTCATTAACTTATCAAAAGCAAGTGAATTTACAAGAGGTATAGTATGACCCGAATCATTGGCATCTATAGACATTTTCTTTTCCCTGTAGGTGAAATAAATTCTCCTTTCAGGTTATTGCATGTTGGTAGCCATGCGGGTAACCCATGGTGCCCCTAGGATAACATTCTCATGTTGGAGAAGGGAGATGAAAAAGTCTTCTTTGTCGACGTAGCTTTGGACATGAAGCCTCAATTTCCCAATCAAGGGAGTAACGGAGGCTTGTTGTCCCTTGAAAGCTCCATCAACAATTACTGTATCTCCCATCTCAAAAGCTTGAATGCCCAGCTTAGTGGCCAACTCCGTTGATATAAAGTTCTGAGTAGAGCCATGTTGGGGTCCCATCGTTGCATAGCTCCAATGACCAACCAAATTATCAATTCGGAGGGATGAGCTACCTGGAAAGGGCATGGAAACACTCACACAATTAGCGAGTTAATCATGGAAACATAAATGGTGACTCTACGAGGTGAGCTTATCGGCCTCTCATCTCCACATCCACTTCCCTTCACCTCCAATCAACCCAATCACACACACTAATGATTGCAAGACGCACACAACACTAATCCTATCATGCAACACACTAATTGCAAGCACACACACTTAGATCTATCGAGCACCACACTCCAATCAAACCTACATGCACACACAAGCAAGAGAGGGCAATCACACAAGATTAGAGAGGGATTAACCACTAATTAGTTACGATCTAGCTAATCAAAGCATCATTAGCAATCACAAGAAGCATGAGAGAGGCATAGTGAAAGAGAATTAAGCATTGATTAGTGTTAATCAAGTCACATGAGCAAGGAGAAGTTCAAGGACTCCATAGCCACACACCTCAAGAGTTCTCATCAAAGAGTGCTCTCAACAAATGAGCTTGAGAACCCTAATTTCTGTTACACATTGCCTTATATACCTAGGATAAAAATATGCAATGTCCGGGTGCCCAAGGCCTTTAGGGCTCCACCACTTACTGAATCGGCAACTTAGGCACACTAACGGATCTGTTCTTCACAACTTGGAACTCCCATTGAGCCCGTAACACATTAAAATATTACAATGGCTTGAAATAAATCGAGAATTTACAATACATGACCATTTTGGGAAAATGTGGAAAATGTGTAGCTCCAATCTTTATTGCTTCTTCTTGTTGATCTTCGATGTGCATTCATACGTATTTGATCTTTATCAACTTTTGTTAATTGACATTGACTTAGTTAACATTCCCCCCGTTGGATTTTAGTGTTCATCCTCGAGCACTATTGAAAAGTGTCCGTGGAGGCTATGGAAGGTTTTAATTGGTTGTTGATGGGTTGATCGTCTTCATTTTGTCGTTGAATATATTGATGAGGTTCAATTTGCTGCAGCATCTTCATTGGTCCGAATATGTCTGATGTGAGAGATGATGTTGCATTTGTCCATTGTAATAGCATCATGAGGAGGCTTCTGTTTATTCATGAAAAGTATGTACAAGGGAAGCAGAATGGTGAGGTGCTAAATTAGGGTATAATATCTGGATGACCAAAGGGAAAAAACCTAGTGGGAAAAAAGTGCCTTTGGGATATGCACATTATTGGAGTACTTATTAGCATGGGAAATATTAATAAAGTACTCAAGGGATTATTTACTGATAGATATGGAATTAAAAAGGTAGCAAATATGAAAGGGTAGCATGATGGAACATTGGTTTGCCTATTGTAGTCCACTCAAGGTGCATAGGTGGAAGCAAAAAAGATTGTTCTAATGCATATGTCTGATGATGGGACATCCTATATATGCATACACAGAAATGCATGGAAATCAACATGCTGTGCAAGAAAGATTTGGAGGGGTTCTTCAGAAAGATGGTGTATCTATAAAAGCATATGTCATGGCTTTGCAAGCTGGCACCCCTTTAAGAATGGTTTTTGTTGACGAGGATATGTGCTCTCATCTTACTGTGCACTGTGCGTGAGTGTTGGACTCTACGACACTCCACCAATTGTAAGTTAATAGACTTTGATTCTTATACTCATCTCATCTAGCATGAGCAACACGACTTAGATATGCTCAACTCTTCCAGCTTGAGCGTAAGCCTAATAACTACAACTCTTAGCACAGAGTTTAATTTGACTTGACGCTTTGGGACTAATGCTTTGCTCATTTTATGGCTCAGTAGCCCGCCGACTTTGACTATGCCAAAGAGTGTTTTTTGCACCTTGGTGACTTGACTCTTTACATTTTTGTGCTTACTACAAACATATGTTCAGGTAAAAGTAAGCTTAAATCCTCAAAAAGAGTATTAGTGAAGGACCAAGTTGGCATTGAAGGTTTCTTTTGCCATATCTATTTTATCATCTTTGAATCTGCATTCTCATTGGTTGAGCTCTCCTTATTTGACTGTGAAGACTCTTTTATCTATTTAATTCTCCAATTAGGCATGTTAATAGGAGTCTTCGATGTTGTTGTAGGCCTCTGTTCACTGCCAGAATCTGGATTTTGACTAGGAGCATTGAAAGACTTAGGAATCCAAATATCTTGATGACCTTTGTATCTCCTTTGTTGACTTTGTTGAGCTGTAGGTATTGTTGAGTTCTTGAGATCTTCATGCAGGTCTGGTGTAGTTGCAGTTGGCTTGTGGTTGACTGGTAGCCAAATCTTTGTATAACCTGTGTAGAATCCTTGTCTAAGAGGAAGATTCTTTGAGGTCCGTCTTTTTCTATATCCTCTTGAGAGTTGTGGTTGACTTTAGCATCTTTTGATGTTGTTCTGTTGTATACCTGCTTCTTAGGTATCCTAGGATATTGTCGAGGTTGATACCTTGTGGGCCTTCTTTCTTGGGAGGGACTTGAAGCTACTTCATATGCTCTAATATGAGGTTTTGGCACCCATATTTGTCTGTTACCTTTATAGTACTTCTGTTCTTTCAAGATCCATAGTGATGCTATCCATCCCATGTGTTTGTCTTTCTGTGTTGATTTCCTGTCTTTAATCCAAAGTGGATCATTGACTTTGACTAAACTGCTCGGAACAAACATTTTCTTGACTTTACTTTGCTTTCTTGAGTACTTTGGCTGAAATATGTTTGATTTGTTGGGTGGCTCCTTAAAGGTTTTAGCTGGGTCAGCAATTGACTTGAAATTTTGAAAGCCTGACTTGCTTGAAGAAGCTAACCATGAGGGTTCTTTGATGTAGAGGCATATGATGTCACTCCTTTTGTGCTAATTGTTGGAAGCTCCACTTTAGCTTTACCTTTGTCTGCAAGATTTGTCTTTGATTCTTGTGACTTTTGCAACTCTGAATCTATCATTAACGGTACCTGTAAATGTTGTTGGCTACCTCTTGGAAAAGAGAGTAGTAGCATTGTATCTTCTTTGTAGGCTTTGTGTTGATCTAACCACTGATGTCCAATGATGACATCTACAAGCATTTTCTTTGAAGGCTTCACCTAGAACTTTACTTGCTCTTCATGATTTTGGATGCTAAAGGTAGCAACCATTTCTTCTTGACTTGTAGCCTTACGCATGATTTCTCTTTATCTGGCTTACCCTGAGTAATCTCTAGAATGATCTGGATGTTGTCTGCAACCATATTGTACTTTGCTTCTTTATCCAATAGAGCATTGCATCTGACACTCGCTCCTTTTGTACTACAAAGGACTATAACTATTCTCATTGCTGGTTCTATTGAAGATCTCTGTCCTACATTTGCCATGGTCTTATCTTGATCTAACTGTGTCTCTAGGGAGGGTATCTTGAGACTCTGTTTTCCAATCTGACTTACATTGGTCGAGTTGATTGGCAATGTCTGGATTTGTGGACTTCCTATAGCTTCTTGGTTGTTTGCAACCCCGTTCTTCTTTACGTCTAGCTTTGGTGGCATTCTTTGCTCAATAACTTTCATGGTTGCTCTTTGTTCTATTTGATATGAACTTGCTATTTCCTAATTTTCTTTAAGATCTTCAGAAATTATGTTCAATGGAGATGAATCATCATCAATAAGATCTTCTTTGATATCAGTTTCCATTTTAATTGTGCTTGAGGACCTTGTGCTGTCGTCCGCGGGTGACCAGTCTTGATCTCCATTCTTCGTTGTCTGTGATGACTCCCTCATGTTTACATTATGTATCTCTAACATCTTCAGGGCCATTGGCGTTCCCATTATAATGTCGTCTGGCATATCTTTTGCCGTGATAACGTGAAATTGAGCTGTGATGCTCTGTGAACCTATTTGAATGGCGGTGGAGATGATTCCCTAGCATTCTGCTCGTTTGTCTCCAGATATGCTCACAAATCCAAGAGCATCTTCCAGCTGTGGTTGGCCATATCTTTTCTAAGTGCGAAAGAAATAAGGTTCTTTTCTAACTAAAAATCTAGCTTTACTTTGCTTGAGAGTTTTTCTTCATTCACACCAACAATGTTGCACTTGATCATCTCAGGATTTCTTTCTGTATTGACTGCTTTTTGTTGTGGCAGTGTCCTTTGGTGGAGCTTTATCTACATTTTCTTTGCTTTGACCACCTGCTTCCGTTCACGTCGACTCGTATGATTGTGATACTACACTTTTTTGCAATTGTTGAGTATATTCCTCTTGCATCTTGGTAACCCTTGATCTTAATAGATCCACTGTACTTTATGACAAAATCTGTCTCTTTGGAGGAGATTTTGGTGGTGACCTTTGTGTAGCTTTCTTGACTTTATCTTCTATCGACTTTGACTTTTTTGTCACGTGTTCTGGAAACTCGAGGCTTTGCATCATCTTTAGATAGTTTTTGACTTCAGTCAAGCCATCCGTAGGGATTTGGACACGGTCATGATCTTGTTGATATTCGTTACCATGTGCATCTTGATATGCATATGTGAGCTTGGTCACATGTAACTATTTGAACACTATTGGGTTTGTTGGCTTTTGACTTTGATTCGTGTAGATCAGCTAAAATGTTGGTCCTTGATGATCTTCATAAAGGCATTTGTCTGCAGATTCTGAGGGAACCTGGATCAATTGGAAACTTCCAACAACCATATGATCTTTCAATGGTTTCTTCTTTGAAGGAGTTTGTTGGTAAAGTCTCTAGGGCTTCTAACTGGTGTAGCATTTCCTGGTATATGAGCTGAGCTTGATGGATTTACAACTCCCCCCTTCCTAGGATGATCACTATAGCCTGCTTCATTATAAGAGTTCAAAATTGGTTGGCTCTGGTTTAGTCTCACTTTTTGGGACTGTGAAGGTACACTTTGGGTAGCACTGTTGATGTTTGGCATATGTAAACCTTCTGCATAGTTTCCTATGTATTTTCATGAAATATGACAAACTATTCCCCAAGTCAAGCTGTAGATAGCATTATATTTTCCCTGATATTGTCTATCCCATGGGGCTCCGATGATATGAGCTTCTATGGTTTCAGGACCCAAGACATCATAGATGCTAGACTCTCGTCTATATCTACGACTGTTTTGGTCAAAGTATATGTTCGTTGGGTTGCAACATCGAAGCTTGATTTTCGAAGGAGAAGAGTTTGGCTCTGAATAGATTTCTGGGTTCACTCGGGTAATATTCATCAGCTCTAGAGAGGATGGGCTATAATAGATTCTTTCCTCTGAAATGAACCATCCTTTCTGATCTATCACTGGACGCACTTCTATGAGCTGGTATGTGGGCCGTTCAAACACTGCTTGATCCTTTTTGTACAATTTCCCTTTTTGGTCTACATAGTGTGCATATGAATTATGTGTACCATATAATGCAAACAACATTCTGTTTGATGTGTCCCTTAGACTCGTGAATGATTGCACACTTGTGTCAGTGGATGCAAAATCATTTGCAAAACTAACAATCTTTTCAACCTTCGGTGATATCTGGACACCTTGACCAAATTCATGCAAGAATTTGTTGTTCAAAGAATCAATTTTAAGCTTTTCAGGTGTTGTGCATCTTTATGCTGATTTTGAACTTGCAGTGCTTTTATTGGTGCTTCTAACGATGATGCAGAATCATCTGATTGCATTAAAAGTGACGAGTTAGATGCACTTACATCATGATTCACATTTCCGATTTGCTCTGTGCCTTGCTTGGCAATTGATATGTCCCTGTTGTCAGGATTTCTTGGACAATCTTCATAAAAATATCCACCTTTTCATCCACAATCTAAGCAATACGCCATGACTGGTGGTATTTCAACTGGCTCTATCATGTCAAGCTCTTGCTGAGGAGCTTCTGTTTCTGTGCTTGCCAAATTGTCGACATTTTCTTTTAAAACACTGAGCATCAAGCTGGAGACTGCTCCATCTTGACCTTTGTACCGTCTTTGGCTTGGTTCTTCGATTAAATTGGTTTCTATTGGTTGATCTGTTGGATCTTTCATTTTTGGTTCTCAGCTATAGATGTGACTACTATAATCCATGTACAATGATCCTGATTGCATATGCACTAAATGGATGCTTTGATGACTTGTGCAGATTTCTAGATAACCATTTGGGTTGATTTTTTGCACCTCTATTTGCACTTCATCTTTGAGATTGCAATACCTGGCTCCACTGAAGTCTGTGAACATCTGGGAGTTCTCTAAATGTGGCTTTACTTTGATCAATAGGATCTTGGCTCCTGTGTTGCTTTTGCTGCTCATTAAGTATCTATGGCCTTTTGAATCTGTATATAAGACTTTATCTCCATTGTAGCCATATAGTTGATTTCAGTCCATGTTGACTAGTTCGGAAAAAACTGTCTCCTAGCATATTTTGGTATCAATTAGAAGAATTTCTCCTGCTTCGGCTTGATAAAACTGCTTGTGTCAAAGCACTTTTGCACTTGACTGCTCTTCAGACTCACAAGAGTTGATTAACTCTAGCTTAAAAGTTTCCGAATTGATTGCTACCTTTTGAAACAATGAAAATCTGGGCTCTGAATAGCCTAATCTGCAATCCACCGTGATTTGTCCTTTGTTCATCCGATTAGAAGCTAATTTGCACTAACCAATTTCTAGCGTGCAAAATTTTTGAAATTTGCCTGCCCCTCAAATGGATTTGAGTTGGCCTTTTTCCTTACTCATTTCGACCGTTTTTCTGCTGTTTCTAACTTTTTTGCGGTTGTTTTTTTTCTATTTTTTTTTGGTGATTTTCTAATCTCTTTTGTGAATTTTTATTGGATTATTTGAAATTATATATATATATATATATAAATTTTTTGTGTTTTATTTATTTGTTTTTTTTAAGTTTAAGAACCCTTTTTATTTATTTTTAAATGATTTTTGGCTTTTTATTGTTTTTTAAACTATTTATTGTTTATTGAAATTGACAAAAAAGAAAAACCTTACCTTTCACTTACCTGGCGGCGGCGACCTGCAGACGCTGACAGGTGGGATCGTGGGCGGCCTTGATTGTGGGCGATTGGGGAGGGTCCTGGCTCGCAGTATGAGGACTATTGGCTGGTAGGCAGGGCCATGGTGGCGCGCTGGTCGCCGTTGACAGCGGCTATGGTAGAGAGAGAGAGAGAGAGAGAGAGAGAGAGAGAGAGAGAGAGAGAGAGAGAGAGAGAGAGAGAGAGAGAGAGAGAGAGAGAGAGAGAGAGAGAGAGAGAGAGAGAGAGAGAGAGAGAGAGAGAGAGAGAGAGAGAGAGAGAGAGAGAGAGAATGCTCTGGAGGTGGCTTGGCGCAGAGTACGGGGCAGCGGGGAGAGAGCGTGCGCGTGGAACAACGAAGCGAGGAGAGAGAGAGGGTGTGGGCACACTGGAGTGTGTGTGTGTGTGTGTGAGAGAGAGAGAGAGAAATAGACAAAAGGGAGAGAGAGCATGTCAGCGGGGAGCGAGAGTGAGAGTTAGAGGGGAGTTAGAGAGATAGTCAGATGGGGAGGTGAGAGAGTGTTAATCATCGTGAGTTGTGGGAGAGGGAGTTAGAGTGTGTGTGTGTGTGACGGGGTGGGTTCACATGTCACAAGGAGAAGAAGAAGAGTATTTTAATGTCGAGGAAAACTATCCCAACAGATCGTAAAGATCTATCCACCGACGAAGAATTTTATGCGCTGCAAGGCAAGGGTGTCAAGCTCGACAACCGTTTTTTTAAATACTTTATTTTCAAACGTCCCAAAAATGCCAAAATAGGTTAAAAATCACGCGAGATCACAAAAAATCATCCAAAAAATTGCCAAAAAATCCAAACAATTCCCAAAAATTTCTAGAAATCTTTCAAAATCATTGGCAATCACAATCAAACACTTTCGACACGCATAAGAACACCCAAAATAGAAGTTTTTATCGAAAATGTAATTTATGATTAAATCATCAACTTGATCCCCGAAAATAGCAGATTGCTTAAAACTCGGCAAATGAAAGCCCAAATGCGCTCGAAATCAATCCGTAAACACACATTCAAAACATCTCATAAAGATTGCAAGATATTAATTTTTTAATGGAATTAAGCAAAAATTAGCAAAAAATTACAAAAATTATCCAAAAAATACCTAAAACATTTCTAAAATTTCTCCACACATATGGGATTAGTGCAGACAAATAAAATCACAATAAGCACATCAATTTAATTGCCAAATAATTTGATCAATAAAATCCAAACTAGCTAATTAAATCGACAAAATTAGTGACAAAATTAGGTCAAAATTCGACGCATTTGGAGTGTGTAATCCCTGTTTTGAGCTAAAGATGCAACAATTAACCATTACACATACCAAACATGCAATAAAAAATAGAACTAATCATGCACATTAAACGCTTTTTAGGCGTGCGCGCGCGCGCACACACACACACACACACACACACTAATAATTGGTAATTTTTACCAATCTTTCGGTGCGCACACAAAAGGGTTAAACTTGTGGAAATTGCAATGTGATTTCACAAATCTCTAGTTGGGCATGAGCACAACACAAATCAATCATCACAATTGAAAAATCATTAAACACACATTGATTTCAGGTGCACAATTAAGGGTAAAATAGTGTACACACACCTAAAATTAGGCATACACACACTCAATTAGAATGCACACACACTTGATTTTAGTGCACATACACTTGCAATCGACCATTCAAACATGCAATTAGATCAATTAGGCACACAATTAGCAATGTACAACCACCAATTAGCAATTGAACTTGTCAATTTCATATGCCAACAAATCTGAATTTTTTGCATTACAACAGCATGAAAACAAACAATTCAAAAATTTTCATAGCATCATAGCATCAACATTGCATTGGCATTGACATTACATTGCATCATTGTGGAGTTTCAACACATGTTTAGATTCTAGGGAGGTTGAGAATACCACCTTGATTACCTTTCCAATGAAGACGATTGAAACGATTGAAAGCTCCAATCCTTGGTAGCAAATTAGTGTGTAGGTTAGCAAAATTAGTGAAATTAGCAAGGGGTTAGTGTGAAATTAGAGTGTGTAAACACATAATTGTCAAGATATGGTGACAAATTAGGGAATAATGAACACATTGCTTCATGCACACACATCCAAAATCCACAAAAACATAAACACACAAGTGCAATTACTGAGGAAACACATCTGATTATGCCACAATTACACTAGCGTAGGCCATGGTCCCCGGCAATGGCACCAAATGTTGGGGGTCCCATCGTTGCATAGCTCCAATGACCAACAAAATTATCAATCCGGAGGGATGAGCTACCCGGCTAGGGCATGGAAACACTCACACGATTAGTGAGCTAATCATAGCAACACAAATGGTGACTCTACGAAGTGAGCTTCTTGGCCTACGGAGGAGCTAAGCCACAATGATGGGCCATCTCCACATCCACTTCCCTTCACCTCCAATCAACTCAATCACACACACTAATGATTGCAAGATGCACACAACACTAATCCTATCATGCAATACACTAATCGCAAGCACACACACACACACACACACACACACACAAACACACATAGATCTATCGAGCACCACACTCCAATCAAACATACATGCACACACAAGCAAGAGAGGCCAATCACACAAGATTAGAGGGATTAACCACTAATTAGTTACGATCTAGCTAATCAAAACATCATTAGCAATCACAAGAAGCATGAGAGAGGCATAGTAAAAGAGAATTAAGCATGGGTTAGTGTTAATCAAGTCACATGAGCAAGTAGAAGCTTAGGGACTCCATAGCCACACACCTCAAGAGCTCTCACCAAAGAGTGCTCTCAACAAATGAGCTTGAGAACCCTAATTTCTTTTACACACTGCCTTATATACCGAGGGTAAAAATATGCAATGTCCAGGCGTCCAAGGCCTTTAGGGCTCCACCACTTACTGATTCTGCAACCTAGGCACACTAAATGACCTGTTCTTTACAGCTTGGAACTCCATTGAGCCTCTAACACATTAAAATATTACACTGGCTTGAAATAAATTGGGAATTGACAATACATGACCATTCTGGGAAAATGTGGAAAGTGTATAACTCCAACCTTTACTGCTTCTTCTTGTTGATCTTCGATGTGTATTCATACATCTTCAATCTTTAGCAGCTTCTATTAACTGACATTGACCCAGTTAACACCAGGGTCAAAAAGGATGAAGGCATCATGGTCCCTCACATTTCTCCAAGCATAGGAAAGGGATGAACCTTTGCAATGAGCATGCTCTTTAGGAGATTTGATCGTGGAAGTCTCATTGCGTGCATTTCTTTTTGGGCAAGAACGATAACCATGCCCTTGCTCCCCACACTTGAAACATTTATGACCCTTTTGAAAAGCTTCTAACTCTTCAAGAGAAAGTTTATTTTTACCTTTGTAAACTCCCTTCTCCTTGCTCTTGTAGTTGTTGTTATTGTTGGAGTTACCTTGAGAAGAATTTCGAGCATTGTTCTTCCCTCTTGATTTATTTTGGTCATTGTTTTCCATGGGCTTGGCATTCCTTTTAGCCCCTTGTTCGAAATTAATGTGGGAAGCAACCATAGTGTGGTCGATGACTTTGGTGATAGTACTAGGCCATTGTGAGTTGACATACTCGGCCGTTGTTTTAGGTAATCTTGCACAAAATTGTCGCTTTTTCTCAACGAAGTCTATCTTTGAAAGACCCCAAAACTTGTCCACATATTTGTGGATAGACTCGTTGGAGAGTATCGTTAAACTCCATCATTCAGTGATCAATTTATCTTTGGCTTCGCTTGCAAGGAATTGTTTCATGATGGAAACTCATGGAGTTATCCATGTCTTTGAAGCTTTGCCATTGCCACGAAGGCTAGCCCATTATTGTCGAGAAGATTTTTGAAAGTGCATTGTTACATGACGTAGCTTGGAGGACTTTGTGAAGCCCTCGTCTTCAAAGGCTGCATCAAAAATGCTTGATGAAGGCCAAAACTTTGTCCGTAGCACCAAAGGTGAAATCATAGGTGAGAAAAGAGATACTCTTTCCTCTCTCTTTGAACTTCTTAAGCTTATAGGACCTTTTCCAAGCATCATAGGATTTGCGATATCCTCTTCTCTTGTTTTCTCTAGGAGAATAATCACTGCTTTCACTAGAAGAGGTGGAAGATGACAAAGAAGGAGAAGAGGGTGGCCTCTTTCTTGCCTTTTTCTTCCTTTGTTTCCTCCCTTCCCTTTCAGAGTGACGAGGAGAAGGAATATAGGATGATATTTTCCTCCTGGGAGAAGTTGGGGATCGTCGAGACCACTGTCTTCATGGAGCCACATCCTCAGAGGAATTTGGAGATTCACTTCCTTCTTGTTCATTGGATTCCTCCTCTTCTCTTATCAGAGAGAGTCTTCTTTTGCAAGTTTCAACAAGAGGCTTCCTAAGCTCTCTCTTTTCTTGGAGAGGTAGGAAAATCCCATAAGCACGAATTTGTTGAGGATCTTCGGCTTAAAAGTCCGGGTTGTCGTCTTCATGAAGCCACATCCTTAGAGGAATTTGGAGATTCACTTCCTTCTTGCTCATTGGATTCCTCCTCTTCTCTTATCAGAGAGAGTCTTCTTTTGCAAGTTTCAACAAGAGGCTTCCTAAGCTCTCTCTTTTCTTGGAGAGGTAGGGAAATCCCATAAGCACAAATTTGTTGAGGATCTTTGGCTTAAAAGGCTGGGTTGTCCATGTTGCAACGTAATAACAAGATAGTTCACAAACATTGAGGCATCATCAGTAGCACCTTCATGTGGAAAATCAAAGTTGTCAATATTCATTCTAATCTCTTTATTATTTTCAGCCATGCTAACTAAACTTATGTATATGCTACTTTGTGCTTTGGTACCCTCAAATACCTTAGTTGCTACCCTTCTTTACCTTTGAAAATTAGATCTCAAGAAGCCAAACCCGTGGTGTAGAGACTGTTGATTGCAAAGAGTAGTGGAGAGGGTCTAACATTGCTCATTTGATTATGGTTCCTATTGAGCTTTCTAATAGCTCAATAATGGTTAGCCAAAGGCAAGCCCCAAAAGACTCCATTATTAAGTCTATAGTTCCCAATGGTATACCTTGAACTAAGTCCTTTTCAAACAAGATAATAAATCCCTGTCTCACTTACCCTCTTGCAACGAACAGGTCCAACCTTTCATCGACAACTTAAGGACCTCTCTTCTTAATCAAGAAGAGAAACCAATAGCTCTGGTACCTATTTAATGGAATATGACTATGACATGGATAGTTGTGGAAAATAAATAACCATAGTGAGAATTTCATTTAAGAGGGTTCTTTAAATAGCATAAGAAGAGTACTTAATTAAAAGTAACCAAATGAGCACTACACCTAATTAGCCTGGCATGAATAATACTTGTAAAAGAGAGAGAGAGAGAGAAAGAGATAGAGAAATTTGACAACAGTTGAGGACTGAATTTACTGGGAGCCGGTCCCCCTCCAAAAGGCTTATGTATTATAGATTCTCCCATGTAGAGAGACTTAGTACAAGACAATATTTGTGTTCCTTGAGGCCTTGTGGGTGCAATGAAGATGGAAAGTGTCATGCACCCAGATTATGCCCATAACTATCTTACCAAAGCATTAACTTGTCTTTGGCCTCAATCTCAAGACCTCAAACACCTTCGAAGGTGGAGAGAGCTAGCAGGGAATGAGGTAGGGAAGATGAAGAAGAAGTAATATATGAGAAAGAAATAGACTCCTCACTTGATATGAATCTTGTTGCTTATCATAGCATAGTAATGGAGATGAAGAAGATGTCAATCTTGCGCTTTGGAGCATGGATCTTGTTGGGGTATATGCGTCTGTGCCTTGCCCGGCCGCCCAGAGTCTGGGCGCCCACTGACTTGTATACCTTATACATAGCATAAGTGTATAGGGGGCTGCTCACTCTTTTTGAGTCTCCCCACCCACATCGTGTGTGTGTCTCCTTCTCTCTCTCTCTCACTCTCCGTCTGTGGTGCTCCCCGATCCCCTTCAATTGGTATCAGAGCTATGGTGACCGCGGAGAGCACGACGGCTTTGAGAGCTTCGAGGCGATAGCTCGCTCGCTCTCGACGGTAGAGAGATTAAGAAAGCTTGGAAGCTTTGTGAGACTGCAATGGGAGCTTGTGAGCTCAGTTGAGAGTGATGTATGCTCTCGTGGAAGCTCAGAAAGGAGTGTGGAAGATTGTGTGTAAGTGAAGGTGCTGCCCTAAAACTGTGTGCGCAGCAGCACTGTTTTCATATTCGTTTTTCTCCTTGTAGAATGCAGATCTGAGAATTCTGTCCTATCATGCCCATCCATTTCGACGTGGTCTACAACTTTGCAGAAGAAACTTTTTGCAAATTCCTCACCGTTTTGCTGATATTCAGCTCAGACTGACTGTATACAGAAATTCCAGATTTTCTGTTGTCGCATTGTGTGCGAGTTTGATGCACTTTTGGAAGCACGGGAGATGCTTGAAGTTGAGTGCATAAATTCTGAGTTGAAGATGCAATTGCAGCTTGTGTTAAGCTTGTGGTTTGAGGGTTTTTGGTAGACTTGGGCAACGAAGTACGGAGGCGTTTACACACCATCGAGGCGGTCTCTTGAGAGACGCAGTTTTTTGGAGCACACAGGAGGAGCTTCTTTCACTAGTTTTCACAGGATACTTTGGCAGTGATTTTGTGCTTGGATTCATGGTCTTTGCGGATGGTTTGCATATGGTTATGGCACATGGTTGATGCCCATTATACATGCATTTTGGCGAGCACTTTCAAGTGCCAGTGAGCTCTCTTGAGAGCATTGTTTTCGCATTGATCAAGTTTCCGGATTGCAAATCTTTAATTGGCGCTTGCTTATGCGCGGTCACTCCGTTGATGTACGTTGAGTGCGGATTGCCATTGTATGTGAAAATGTGGAGCCATTTTGGCATGTCTACTCATTGGCATTGAGTAGTGTTATGGTTTATGGTAGAGATTGTACTTGATTTTTTTGCTCAGTTTTCAGGGAAAATTCTGTCGGATTTTTCCCAGATTCTCGCCATAGTTTGTGATCGAGTGTTTACTCTCACTTTGATAGGTTTTGTCAGTTTGGACACAATTTTGTGTTTTGTATCCACTCTCACAAGAGTGAGGAGTTGTGTATCTTTCTTTGCTTGAGACAGTGGTTTGCTCTCAGGTGGGAGAGTCTTGTGATCTCGAGCATTGTTTGCCATAGTTTTGCAGAGCTTATGCATGTATATTGAGTGTAGTTTGATGCGCATTGATTGCTCATTGTATTGAGCTTGCAGGACAATGGTTATTTTGTGTTGATAGCCATTGTGCGTCAAAACTCTAGCGAAATTTTCCCAGGTGTTTTATGCGTATCATTTATGCGATCTAGGTAGAGATTGCGGGTTGCACTCAGCATTTGCGTGCGGTGTTCTCTGCAGGTGGGAGATTTGTGCGTGTGTATGCATCGATACCGCACAGTGTGGGCTTGGTGATTAGCTCACAGATTGCAGTGTGATACTAGAGCATGCGAGGCTTGTATTGACATTGCGGGAGCTCTATTCTGGAGTGTGTCTCACAGGTTTTACATTGTGTTTCTGGCCATATTGGTAGACAGTTTCCAGGTGTTGTTGGTGAGGTGGTTTTGCTTTCTAGTTTGCTACATTGTGCTCATGGCAGAGACAGGTGATCGATCAGATTGTGACCTCTCATAGATGCGCGTGTTTGATGGGTCAGACTTTGCGGCATGGAGAGAGTGTATGCTTGATGCATTGACACAGCGAGGGTTGCATCGACCATTGAGTGGTGATGCAGGTAGACCTTCAAACATGTCTGACGATCAGTGGCAGGAGCTAGAGGAGATGGCACTATCTACACTCTCTTTGCACCTTGCGAAATCTGTATATGCTCTCGTTATGTATGAGACTACTTCGAGAGCACTTTGGTGCAGATTACATGATATGTATGATAGATCTGAGTCATCACGGACTCGTGTGAGACATGTACATTCACGAGCATGCCGACAGGTGACATGTTGGTATTGTGGTCATTTTGGACACGTTAGACGACGTTGTTTTCGTCGTATGCGACATCGTAGGAGACATGGAAGTCTCAGAGATGTATGTAGTGATGCCATGGACTCAGTTGCTTTGATAGTTGAGGCACATGTAGTGTCAGAGTATACTAGTGACGGGGATGTCACTTTTACCTCGAGCTATGCACGAGATGCTATACATGTGGATAGTGCACTCCCTTCACAGTGGTTGCTAGACGCAGATGCTATGTTTCATGTCACGTCGCATCGTGAATGGTTTTGTAGCTATTCTAGCGGGATGCTTGGTAGTGTACGTTTGACCGATGGATCGGTGCATGCGATAGCAGGTGTAGGAGATGTGAGTCTGTCATTACCGAGTGGTGCATCTTACTTGTTACGACATGTGCGCTATGTACCAGATTTGACAGTGAGTTTGATCTTGATTGGTCAGCTTAGAGATTGTGGATGTCAGATTTCGCTACGAGAGCGAGGTTTTGTGATGCATTTGGGTTCTCTAGTGATTGCGAGAGGTGCCAGGAGTGGTACAGGTTACCCATTGCATGTGGATCATGCGAGAGACGGTGCTGTCTCTGTGATCACACAGCCAGGTAGAGAGCGAGAGAATAGGCGAGTCTCTTTTGCTTGTGGGTTGCAAGATGCTTTGCATGGAGTGCAGAGTAGTGAGCTCGTTGTGCACACAGTTGGGGCACGACTTGAGCAGTCACACAGAGAGGTGACAGAGTCAGACATGCATGCTTTGTTAGTGACTGAGCAAAGCAGAGAGTCAGTTGTGCGAGATACTTCTATGCAGGATAGACAGGTAGAGCGATCTTGCTCTAGTGCGTCACGACAGGAGGATGTTGTGCAAGAGTCTATGCATACGGAGTTAGAGCATGAGAGCTCTAGTGAGTCACAGCAGATTGAGTGGTCATGTTTGCAGTGGATGATTGCAGAGGAGGCTGAGATGTCAGCGATTATGCAGTCATTCCTTTCTATGCTCGACAGTGAGCATGGGGATATAGTTGTGCAGGATATGTCTTCCAGCAGACACCTAGAGCAGCTGGTTTGCTCTGAGGTTGCACGACAGGGTGATGCGTCTTTTGGGGACAGTCATGAGATGCATGTGGCTGACACGCCTTGTCAGTCAGAGATGCCTATTTCCAGGGATATATATGTTGATGCATGCTCCGTAGAGCTAGCAAGGCCCGCTAGCATTGCATCGGCATTCGGTGGTCTCATGTATGAGATGTTGATCTTGAGACCGGATATCGCAGCTGCAGTGGGAGCATTTGCAGTTGGGGTTGTCAGTCGTTTGTTGACTGATGATGGCATAGTGCACGAGGGAGATATGCAAGTATTGCGTACATACTTGCAGTACGTGTGCGGTACGTCTGGTGGTGTATGGACTTACACGGGAGCAGGACAGCCGGATGCACACGATCACAGCCAACCAGTGGGCATCGGTTGAGAGCCGTTTTCTCTCACCTTTTGTAGTCTTTAGACTAGGTTCCCTTGCTTAAAGGCACAGTCGCCTTTAAGTGGGAGGTTGTTGGGGTATAGGCGTCTGTGCCTTGCCCGGCCGCCCAGAGTTTGGGCGCCCACTGACTTGTATACCTTATACATAGCATAAGTGTATAGGGGGCTGCTCACTCTTTTTGAGTCTCCCCACCCACATCGTGTGTGTGTCTCCTTCTCTCTCTCTCTCACTCTCCGTCTGTGGTGCTCCCCGATCCCCTTCAGATCTTGGTTGGATTTGCATTCCATAGCCAAGACTTGTTGGTGTAGGATCTCAACTTCTTTTAACACTAACATTTGGAGGTCTTTAATGAAGCTAACCCTAAGGTATTTTAAGCTCCATTATTTGTTCATTGCTCTTTGATAGACCATCTCCCTTTTTGGACCCGTTGCCTTCTCTCCCATTGGTCCCGTTCTGAGATAGACCTAAAAGCACATGTTTATATTCTAACTCTTTTTCCCATTTATTTTCCCACATTAAATGATCAATTCAATGTCATAAAATCTAATATATAACCAACCCAAATGATTTTCTCATATTAAACTAATCATTTAATGTGGGAGAATAAACGGGAACAAGGGTTAGAATATAGACATTTGCTTACAGATCTATCTCAACAGGGGGCCATGGTAAAGGGGTCCAAATGAGAGATGGTTTGTCAAAGATAAAGGATAACCAATGGTTAACTTCATTGAAGACCTCCAAAGGTTAGAGATTATAATACCTTAGGGTTAACTTCATTGAAGACCTCCAAAGGTTAGTGTTAAAAGTCCTTTGACCTTAGGTCAGCTAGGGCTCTGCTTGAGGTGGGAACTCGGCCCAAGCTTGAGGTGCTTGTCGTGCCCGATGACCGAGATGCTACAAGTGCTTGATGATTGAGATGCTTGAGGTTCTTGTCATGCTTGAGATGCTAGGGTTGTACTTGAGGTGGGAACCTAGCCCAAGCTTGAGGGGCTTAAGGGCCAAGCTTGTGGTGAGAACTGGGCCCAAGGTTGAGGGGCTTGAGGTGTCACAAAAGTCAATGCAAATCCCTAAAAGGAGGGGGCAAGACATGCAAGAAGGGGGGGTGGCTGCTTGACCACTCTCTCCCCCAAAGGGCAACCCTTGCTCAAGAGGCAAGTAGGACACATGTCAAGCCCCTAGCTAGGTTACCCTCAAGGAGTGTTCAAAGCATATTGGTTGGCCTCTCAAGGGGTCCAATGATAATTAAGTAGATTTAATTAATTGTTTTAGCATTTACCAAGTCCTCTCTCTCAAAGGGGAAAGGGGGACACTTGTCCCAAGACTACCCTAGTTGCTTGATATGCCCTTGCATCTGATTGGCTAGGCCTGGAGAGGTCCAATGATCTTCAATCATGAGCTACAAGGGGGGGTCAACCAAAGCAATCTAGGGGGTTGCTTGAGGGATATACTCTCCCACACACACTCTCACACACACCCTCATTGTTTGAAGTGAAAAGTGCAAGAGCTCCACCTCCTTCTCCAAGCTAGTAGAGAAGTTGAGAGCCTACACCAACACTCTTGGCTATGGAATGCAAATCCAACCAAGAGCCATGTTTCAATGCTTAAGCTTACCATCTTCTCGATCTTCATTACTATGCTATGCTATTATGTATGCTAGAAAGAAGAGTGTTGATAAGTGAGGAACTAATTCTTTCTCCTATGAAATGTTTCTTCTTCCTCTTCCCTACCCTCATTCCCTGCTAGCTCTCTCCACCTTCGAAGGAATTTGAAGACTTGGGATTGAGGCTTGGGATAGCTAATGCTTTTCACAAAGTTTATGTTATGCTCGTGATGCATGAAACTTTTCACTGCATCACCTAGGTCACAAGGAACACAAAAGATTGTATTGTACCAAGTCTCTCTTGATGGGAGAAACTATAATACAAATGCCTATTAGAAGGGGGACCGGCTCCACATAAATCCGGTCCTCAACTGTTGTCATGTTCTCTAAACTCTCTCTCTTGCAAAAGTATTGTTCATGCCGAAGTGCAAAATGCAAGAACTCCATCTCCTTCTCCAAGCTAGTAGAGAAGTTGAGAGCCTGCACCAACACTCTTGGCTATGGAATGCAAATCCAACCAAGAGTCATGCTTCAATGCTTAATCTTACCATCTTCTCCATATTTATTACTATGCTATTATTTATGCTAGCAACAAGAGTGATGATAAGTGAGGAACTAATTCTTTCTCCTATGAAATTTTTCTTCTTCCTCTTCCCTACCCTCATTCCTTGCTAGCTCTCTCCACCTTCGAAGGTGTTTGAGGCCTTGGGACTGAGGCTTGGGATAGCTATTCTTTCCACAAAGCTTATGTTATGCTCATGATGCATAAAGATTTCCATCTTCATTGCATCATCTAGGTCACAAGGAACACAAAATATTGTATTGTACCAAGTCTCTCTTGATGGGAGAACCTATAATACAAATGCCTATTGGAGGGGGGACCGGATCCACATAAATCCGGTCCTCAAATGTTGTCATGTTCTCTAAACTCTCTCTCTTGCAAAAGTATTGTTCATGCCAAGTTAAATAAATGCTATGTTTAAGTTTCTACCATCAATCAAGTTCACCCTCTATGCTCACAAAGTAATTCCACAAAGGTGCTATCTCTAATCTCCGCTACTCTCAAAGTTAATAGGCCATTTTCATTACATGAATATGAGAAATCATTTGGGTTAGTTAGATATTAGATTTTATGACATTGTGTTTGTTGATTTGTGTTTTGAAGTGTAATATTTTCAATCGTAGTCCTCTTTCCTTTATGGTAGGCTCAATTGGTGGTAGTTGGCATTACTATATTTGGGTCTCCATACCTTGGTTGATATTGGGAGTCAAGATTGATTTGCATGACCAATTACCCAGTGGCTCACATGTACTATGGGTTCTTTCTTTTGTCATACCAATTTGACTCTTTGTTGTTTGAACTTTTGGGCTCCATTGAAGTTGACCTAGTGTTTTTAGTTGTCGTTTATTTTACAACCATACCCATCATTCCTTGGGTTGGTGTGGTTGATCTTCTCACGATGTATAGGCACCAAACAGATGTGGACTTTGTTGTAGTAGCTTATTAGATATCTGCATATACTTTTGAAGGGTTTGAAATCTATATTCATCCTCAGTTCCAGTCATATGTGATATGTTGATGTCAATGGTACTTTGTGTGGTAGATCATTGTTGACCCATGGGTCAACGGTACGGCATCTCAATTTTTGTACCAAAGTCTTATTTTTTGAGAGTTATGAAATGATGTGGATTATAATTAAAAACATCATTTGTAATGAGTAGGTATTCTAGTTGTAGAAGCCAGGGTGTGATGGCACTTCCAGATTGTAAATACAAATCCATTAGACCCATTAAACTCTATTTTGATTTAACCCATGGTAGCCTTAGTATACAAGGTACCTAGGTCATTTTGTAAACAAGACTTTTATCTTAATCAAGGTATTGTGCTACCGTCGACTGTGTGTGAGAAGGAGAGAGAGAGAGAGAGAGAGAGAGAGAGAGAGAGAGAGAGAGAGAGAGAGAGAGAGAGAGAGAGAGAGAGTGAGCTACATCCTCACACTACTCCTTGCTTGCTCATCGCCTTGGAGATCCGACTGCACCATTACGATAGTCTCGGAGAGAGTTACGCAACAACGCCAAGCATTCCACACAAAATGGAGCACACGTGCTAACACATCTACGAGCTATTTGTGGTCATAAGTGTATCAAACAATGTGTAATTGTTGTAGACATGTATTAGTGTTAGTGTGTATACGCGCTTCACCAGGGGCACTTTTCTCCCACTAGGTTTTTCCCCCTGGACATCTGGTATGAAAGGACACCTTATCTCTTAGGGTTTCATATAAGCTTTGTAGCTTTGAGTTTATATACACTATTGTTCTAATACAGAGAGAGAGAGACTACAGAGATCTCGTACGCAAGCTCTGTGTCTTCTCCTTCTCCATCTTCTTCCTACTTTGAGTTGTTGTCTTCCTTCTATTTCCTGTTTCATCATCTTCAACAATTGGTATCAGAGCAAGGTGATTTCCAGAGCCTCTACTTGCATTTTCGCATCCGCGCGCGTAATCGCAGTTTTCAGGCAGTTTTCGGAAAATTTGCTCGTGGGAGCATCCTCGACGTTCCGAGAGTATTATGATCAGGCGCCGTGGGGCTTTACCCCCCTTTCGAAGCTGTTCGAGCCCTCAGAATTTTGTTCTGAGCAGTGTAGCAGAAGTTACTTTTCGGAGGCGTTTAGATCAAGAGGGTGTGCTTTTTGACATATTTTCTTCAGGTAAATAGTTCTTTTGGGAAGCAGCTTGTCTTAGCTTTGTGCTGTGATTTTGTGTAGAGTTTTGCTTGGATTGGAGAGGATATTTGTGAATCTCTTGGAGGTTCTTTTGCTCTCTTGTGTGCATCCACAGTATGGCTCAATCTACGGAGAAAGAGATTTTTGGTGCGTTTACATCCGAAGACAAATTGGATGGTACCAACTATTCTCTTTGGTCTTTTATAGCCAAAAATGTTTTGGTTGGTAAAGGATTGTGGGATTATGTATCTAGAGATGAAGTTCGTCCAGGTAGCATTGCACCTGCCACGCCCGGTCGTGGTGCAACTGTTGGTGCAGGACCCTCACAAGTCACTCCAGAGCAAAAGAGATGGGATACTAAAGATGCACAGGCTATGGCTGTGATTGCCTTAACCATAAAGAGGACAATCACACCACATATCAGATCTTGCAGAACTTCTGAGGATGCTTGGAACACTCTGCAAGCTATGTTTGGAGGAAGAAACGTTGCCAGAATAGAGTTTTTGAAGAAACAACTTGACAAAATACAGATGGACGAAGGTGACGATATTATCGAGCATCTTACAAAAATCAGGGATATTAAAGAGCAATTGCTTAGCATTGATGAAGTGATTCCAGAGAAGGACTTGGTTTCCAAAACACTCAATTCACTACCACCATCTTATTTGACTTTTCAGACTTCTTTGACTCTGTCTTTGTGAGCTAATCCCGTGCCTCTTCATTTTGAAGAGTTAGTGGCTTTGCTATTGCAGGAGGATCAATCACGTAAGAACAAGTCTTTACAGGTGGATGGTATGGATCATGCTCTTGTTGTACAGAACAAAAACAAGGGTAAAGAGAGTGCTCATTACTCCAAGTCTAGTGCAGGACAATCTTCAGAGAAGTCTAAAGGTGATTTCGACAAGTCCAAGAAGAAAGGTAAATGTCACTACTGCAAGAAACCTGGTCACTACATTAGTGAGTGTAAAAAGCGAATTGCTAAAGAAAAGAAGAAAGAGTCAAGTTTGGTTGTTTCAGCTTCTGGTGATTCTTCTACAGCTAAAGAAGAGTCTGCAAACTTTGTGCAGGATTCTTATGCTTTCGTAGTATGTTCAGATTTTTCTGCGTACAGTGTTGACAAGACACAAATGATTTGGTACTTTGATAGTGGTGCATCCAGGCATATTACTTCAAGGAAGGATTTGTTTTGTTCATTGGATGCAGCTCCAGCAGGAAAGAAGGTGACATGTGCAAATAATGCTTCTTATCCAATCAAAGGCGTTGGTAAGATTTTGATTACCATTTCAGATGGTTCAGATTTATGCTTGCCAGATGTCTTATATGTTCCAAGGATCAAGAAGAATTTGTTGTCTGCATCCTCTCTTGCAAAAAATGGTCTTCGGGTCATTTTTGAGGATGACAGATGTGTTGTACGAGATCGAGAGAATGGTTATTCTCTTATCACTACAGGTACGCTGGAAAATGGACTATTTGTGCTAGATCGTTATGAAAAGCAGATTCAAGTATGTATTGTAGAAACAAAGACTCAGGCCATGCAGGATGCTGAGTTGTGGCATGCTAGATTTGGGCATGTTAGTTATGGCAGTTTGATGACTTTACAACGTCATAATATGGTGCATGATTTGTCTTTATTGGAGATGCCACCGAGACATGTATGTGAAGGTTGCGTTCTTGGAAAGATGCACAGATTTGCATTTTCGCAGGATGGTTCAGTTAGAGCGACACGAAAGTTGCAGCTTGTACACAGTTATGTATGTGGTCCTATGAGGACGCCATCTATAGGAAACAACCTTTATTTTGTGACCTTCATTGATGACTTTTCCAGGTTTTGTTGGGTGTATCCACTCAAAGCAAACTCAGATGTGTTTGCAGTTTTTCAACATTATGTCGCCATGGTTGAAAATGAAACAGGTTGCAAAGTACAGACTCTTCGTACTGATCGAGGAGGTGAATACATGTCAGGTGCATTTAAGGATTTTTTCGGAAAGAAAGGCATTAAACACCAATGCACTATGCCATACACACCACAACAGAATGGTGTTGCAGAAAGGAAGAACAGGTTTTTAATGGAGACGGCTAGATGTATGCTCAAGGCTAAGAGTTTGCCTCATAAGCTATGGATGGAGGCAGTTGCTTGTGCAGCACATGTTTTGAACAGGTGTCCTACTCGTGCCTTGAAGACCATTACTCCATATGAAGCTTGGTATGACAGAAAACCTTCAGTCAGTTATCTTCGTGTTTTTGGTTGTCTTGCTTATGCTCACACCCCTCAGCAGTTACGTGGGAAGCTTGATGATAAGGCAATCAAATGTATATTTGTGGGGTACAGTAGTGGAAGTAAAGGTTATAGACTTTACAATCCTGCTACAAACAAGATTTTTGAAAGTCGTGATGTAATTTTTGTAGAAACTACTGCTCAACCTATGGTTGCTTTTGATGTACCTCATATGCACACACATGATGTATTTGAAGGTTTGATTCCTTCTTTTGTGGAGAATCAAGAATCACAACAGGTTGATAATCTTGATCAATCTTTTGATCAGCATGTGACACCTCATGATGTAGAGGAAATTGTGCATGAAGAGCAAGAAGTTCTCAGGGAAGAAAGAACCTTGCCTAAATGGGTTCAAAAAACTTTGCAGGATAGCAAGTTGGATGCACCGTTGCCACGAAAAACACGTGCTGGTACTACTTTTAGCAGAGAGCAAGTAGATTTGGCTTGCTTTAGCACTCTTTGTGATGCAGATGAGCCTGATTCATTTGAACAAGCTTTAGAGTGTGTTCAGTGGAAAGATGCTATGCAGCAAGAAATTGATTCTATTCATAAGAATCATACATGGGATCTAGTGGACTTGCCTACAGGTAAAAAGCCTATTGGTACAAAGTGGGTTTTTAAGGTAAAAAGGAAACAAGATGGTACTGTTGACAGGCACAAAGCAAGGCTTGTGGCAAAAGGCTATGCGCAACAGAAAGGCATAAATTATGATGAAACCTTTGCTCCTACTTCTCGTGCGTCCACAGTTAGATCACTAGTTGCAATTGCTGCTTATCATGGTTGGAAAGTGCATCAGTAATTGGATATCAAAACTGCTTTTTTGAATGGTGATTTGTAGGAAGAAGTTTATGTAATTCAACCAAGTGGTTTTGTTGTAAAAGGTCAAGAGAAAAAGGTATGTAGATTGCGTAAAGCTTTGTATGGTCTCAAACAGGCTCCAAGAGCATGGTATGAGAAGATACATACTTATTTGATTGGCCAGGGATTTCAGAATAGTCCAACAGAAAGTACTTTGTATGTCAAAAAGAGAGATGGAGTTCTCATTATGCTAACACTTTATGTGGATGATATGCTTCACCAGGGGCACTTTTCTCCCACTGGGTTTTTCCCCCTGGACATCTGGTGTGAAAGAACACCTTATCTCTTAGGGTTTCATATAAGCTTTGTAGCTCTGAGTTTATATACACTATTATTCTAATACAGAGAGAGAGACTACAGAGATCTCGTACGCAAGCTCTGTGTCTTCTCCTTCTCCATCTTCTTCCTACTCTGAGTTGTTGTCTTCCTTCTGTTTCTTGTTTCATCATCTTCAACAATTGTGCGAGCAAGTAGTCTTTAAAATCATGGCGACATAAGCTACACATATGTACTCATAGATTTTAATTTTGGGCACTTTCAAAAGTTTACTCTGTCTTCATACGCGTTTGCATCAGATGGGTTTGGAGTGAGGATTTTGAGTCTAGAGGCTTTGGGGCAGGTATATCCTTGTGAGGGGATGGTGTTCCTTAAGTTTCGTATGATTTTGGTATGATTTGGTGAGTCTCCTTCCGTTTGTGTGTATGTGGGTTGGGTGGTGTAGTTGAGAGCTGTGAGATTCTTGATTTTGGTTTAGTTGGCCTTTCAAAGTGTTGGATGTGTGGGATGGATCAACTTGACAAGCTAGAGAGATTGCCTTCGTGTGCCTATTGTATCATTTGTGTCCTCGATTGACATTATGTTGATCTAGGTAGTGTTGCATGCACTTTATTGGTGGTGTGATTCACTCCCGCAACAAAATTGTAAGGTGTCCTTTGACCAATTTGGTATCGCTTGATTTATATAGATCCAATGTACTCCTAGAATGATTGGTTTCCTAATGTCACTACTAGCCTTGATGTGAAAGTAATGTGGACAACTTTGAGTAGCAATGTGGATGTTAACACTAGTTCTGTAATGGGACACTCAAGTGTCCCAAGACACTAAAATGTCCCATTTCACATCAAATTGTCATAATTATTTGGTGAATCTAGAAACACGATTTATAGGTCATGTTTGTGCCTTAGGTCAGATGAGGTGATGAACATAGTCAATTTTTATTTTGCCAAAATTAATACCATATTAAGATTATGAGGATAAGTTTTAAGATGGAAAAATGATAAAAATTTAGTGCAGTTGTAACAAAATTTCCATATAATGAATATAACTTCTCATTAAAATAATCCTTTTCATAGATTTCAAGGTTTGTGGATAACTTATCATAACAAGAATTTGAGCTTCATAAGAGTTCTTAGGTTAGATATTTGTTATAATATAAAAACCCAAATCTTGGAAATGCTCATAAGAGGAAAATTTTGGTCTTTCAAGGCCTCTTTCATTAACATGATGAGGTTATGGGGATAACTTAAGGTCTATAACATATCTATAGGCCAAGACCCATCAAGTAAGCATTTTTTAATGTTTTAAACTCACAAGCATATTGTAATTTAAACTCATTTAAAATTATTATAGTGCATAATTTCTTGCAAAACAAAGATTGTTATGAAAAACTAATGAAAGTGGACATTGCTGCAACCAAAATGTGTCGACCATAGTAGAGGGCATAAGCAAGGAGGTGTATGCCTAAAGGTGTAAGCTGGAGTGTTGACGCACGTACAAAGGACCTGGGCAGGCAAGTGACAATGGAGATATATTCTTGATGTGGTTTTTTAGGCCAGATGGGATGGCAATTAAAGGTGTCCAACATGCTTGTTTTTGCCTTGGAATTTAGTGCTTGAAGTGTTATAGAATTTGGTCCAAATCACTCATTAAATGAAGCTATGAATTGCAAGATATGGTGGTTCAAGGTTGAAGTGGTTTACAAATCCTAGACGGACAGGGAAGGTAGGGATAGGTGTTCAGGGCTAGTTTCAACACATAGATGTGAAGTACTTGAGATGTGGAACATGTTGGTCTTTACGGATCCACAATCAGAGTCCTGGTTGCCAAGAGATTGCCAATTAAAGTTTCACTGAGGGCTAGTTCTATGCCAGTTTGGTCGTCTTGGCCAGTGTGCCATCTGAGGCTTTTTTAGCCTTCCAAGGTTTGTATGCATAGTATGTGGTATAAGAAGACCATAGGAATTGACGGTTTTGTCAAACAAAATTTGAGCGGGCAAGGTATTGAAGGTTGAATTCGACGATAGTTGCCAGCCGTCGGGAGGTATCGGATGATTTTTTGCCATTTTGGCACGGGTTCTTCAAGGGCACGGCAAAACCATAACGTGATAGGGTTTTAATAGTTTGTAGCCAGTAAAGAGGGTTTCTAGTGGGAATTCATGGTTCGGTGGTTAGTTCACTGAGAACCAAATGGCAAACAGTAGAATGCAAGGGGAAAAAAGAAGTTTAAGGATTTCTTTTTTGATGGTTTTTAGAAGCCTTGGAGGGCCAATGCAGCTTGGGTTTCCATGTGGAAATGGGTTTTATTCATATGTGTAGGCGGGTAGGAGAAGACCGGGGTATATATATTATAGCATGTACTCCTATTGGTTGTAGCTTGGGGAGAGAGCTCCCTTGTGGAGCTCCTTGCGTGAGCTATGGTGGGTGATGCAGGGCGTTGCTTCGACGACGTTCTCGATGATTTTGGGTGGTGTTGGAACATTCAAAACCATTGTTGACCACTGGTGGTGTTGTGCAAAAATGTTGACGTGGCAGCTTAAGAGGGGTTGGTCACACGCCCTAAGGCGCCAAACCCTTTTGAGGAGCAATGGTGGGGAAGCAACCAGGGAGCCATCAGGGCTCCCATAAGGGTTGATCAGGCGGGGGCTTGAAGGGCAAGATAGCCAAGATAGGGATTGATCATACAAAAAAGGAAAAGTTAAAAATGGAAAGTTGGCAAAAATAGAGCGGACAGTGACACGCCCATATAGGGGCCATTTTTTTGCAGTTGGGCGGAGTCTTTTGAAGAAGGAGAGATCTAAGGAGGGAGGCTCTTTTGTGCCTGTGCAACGAGGGCAAAAGAAGGAGGACTCTAAGATCAAGAGGGCACGACAAGGGCTGTCAGGATCAATTTTTTGGGCTTGTTGAGGTCGTGACAACAAAGTTGAGGTCGTGACAACAAAGTCGGATTGTAGCTGAGTTTCATGGCGCTTGTAGATGGTGATTTTTTCATAATTGAAGTAAACCATAGCCGATTTTTGTGTTGTTTCTTCCCCTTTTCTCCTTTTCTCGTCTTTGCATTTGGTGCTGATGTGTGTGAACATGTGTGCCACCCTAATCCGTTTGTGTATGTGAAAGAGAAAGAGAGAGAGAGGTGTGCGTTGTGGGATTGTTGGAGTCAGACAAAATTGGTGTGGTATGTTGTCTGTTGATGGTGCAAAGCGTGTGTGCATTTGTACGCATGCAAACAGCAATTTATTTGCAAGGATGTGTTGTTTTGATTGTGAATTCTAGTGGACAAGGGTGTTGTAAGTACTCTAGGCTATAGAGAGGCATCTGTGTTGTTATATCTGGTGTGTTCCCATTCCCCCTCTCCAACATATAGATTTTCCAATTGTGTCCATATGAGGTATTCGTATACAAATAAGTGAGATGAATAAACAAATCCAAAACTAGACTTTATTATAGTTTAATCTTTGATATATAAAAAATAAATTTTTTAACATGAGTAATTTTTAGGATATGACATAAATCACCAAGTATGGCTTGCATAACCATCAAATAGTATCACCTTAAGTAATGGAGTCTTAGATCTAGTATATATGCAACATATGACATTGCAAATCTAGATGAACTAAATGTTTTATGTGGTTGTAAATTGAATTCACAAATGTTGCATATTTGACCCACATGAATTTCTATATTTAATTCTAGTCACAAAGATTTTTTGTTTTCACATGAGAGTTACAGAAATATCAAGCACATATATAAGTAGGTACCGTGAAATATTGCACACACCCTGCTTATTTTTTTCTTATACTAGAGTATGGGTTTTATTAAAATATCAATAGTTGTTTTGATAGGTATTTTTTCATGAGTGTAGTTACTATTGAAGCTATGTACAATAGTGAGGGGTTATAATTTTTATCATTACTTTGGCTAACATTTTGAGATTTTTTCTTGCCATTTTATTTAAATTAGTGAAAAAGGACAAAAAAGTATCCTTTTTGGTACCAAACTAGTGTTAACATCCATACATTCTCAACTAATCATGATTCTTTTGTTGGCTACTTTCAGATTCAATTGCTTATAATCGAAAGATTTAAAGGTCATTCAACAATAAGTGGAATAGTACATGACATTTTCTGGCTTCACTATCCACTAATGCTCTTTCTAACATCGGTTAGGTAATTGCACATTGACTTTAACATCCACTCCTTCTAACTAGTCTCTTGTTACTTGACTTTGACATCCATTCCTCCTAGCTAGTCATTTGTTACTTGGATTGCATGAATTGATGCTTGTGGTGAAAAGGTTTGTGTTTACACTTTTTGTTTTGGTGGCTGGAAATAAGCTGTCTGCTTGAGAATGTAGATTTTTGCAAATTTTCATTGCTCTTTGATCTTTCATTCTTTAGTAGCATATGCCTTTTCAAGCATCTTTGATGTGTATGGAAGGTGTCCTTAAGCCTTCAACCATTGATCCATTTAGGAATTTCTTTTTCCTCTAATGTAGCAAATTTGATGGCATCACTTTGTGATATAGATTGGCCCACAACCAGTCCATATCTCTGCTTTTTCAATTTGTGTGTGTGTTATTTTAGGTGCATATCAAGAGATAAGGTGTGTTGTTTTAAGGTGCATACCAAGAGATAATCACCTATTGCAAACTCTTTGTTCTTCACATGTTGATCATGTAATTCCTTCATACAACATTTCTAAGCATATATTCTCGTGAAACCTCTAAGATGTGTTTCATCAAGCTATTCAAGTTGATTATTCCTTTTTGACAATTCATGGCCTGTTCATTCTCATTTGTTAGCTACACATATAGTAAGAATTAAGAATTCAAAAGGCAATATATCTTTAATGCCAAAGACCATATTGAATGGAGTTGTTCTTATAGATGTTTTGTAAGAAACTTGATATGCTCATAAGACTCAACGTAGCTTTTGGTCCTAATTTGTGAAGGGGAGGAGCCAAGAGCATAGCGGAAGCGATTAAAGATATTCTTGTGTAAAAACTATAGTGATCATTTGAGCATCATTCTTTTAAGTTGCTTTAGCTTCAAATCGCTTAGTGAGATCATCGGTAGCAACAATAATATATTTTTTGCATGTGGTTGATAGCTAGACAGAACTATGTGACCCACAAAGTAAATTCTCCATTTTGCAAAAGCCTTTGCCCCCATCATAGGTTGTAAAGGCATTTCATCTCATTTGGCAGCATTTTGATATGTTGGCATTCATCAAATCTTTTGACATAAGCTTTATCATCCATAACAAAGGTAGAAAACCAAAATATTACTACTTTGGCTATTTTTTCCAGCAGAAAATGACCTCCTACTTGATTTGCATGTACTTGTTGAAGTAGTGGTCCATGCTTACTTTCTGTTGCACACATTTCCAATTGCCTATCTTTACCCCTTTCATGGAGATGATTAGAAATTAGTTTGCAATCTTGGGCTTTCGTTTTGATCCTTGATCTACTCAATCCCTCTAGAAATGTTTCAAGTGTCATAAATTCTCTATAATATAGCTACTCCACTTGGGTGCCATTGTGACTTGAAACATGGTAATCTTGTGGTGGTTTAACACTACATGCTCTACAGTTTTTTATAACTCATGAATCATCCTCTTCATCTTTGGCCAATACACACCTAATTGCATCAAGCATTGATAAGCTTGCAATTTTTCATTGTGAAGACTAATGTTTGGAATATATGTGCTTGGGCTAGATAGATGCATTTTTTGGCTTTGAGGATAAGGCAAAGGCTCTTACTTTCCTCTGGCAGTTTGATACAGGTTATGCAGGAGGGAATTTTGCTCAATGCATAATCAGAATATTTGATCAGAACCATATTTGTAGAGATGTCCTACCAAAAGTAAGAGAGATTTTAATTGCTCAAATATCGAAGGTTTTCTCACTATTTGAACAATCCCTATAGTGAAAAGAGGAATAATATTAAGGAGCTTTTAAGATTGAGCCAATATCAAGAAAGTTCTTAAGCTATCAAAAAGCTTTTTCACGTTCTTATATCCAATCAAAATTTATAATCAATTGGTAAAGAGGTTTTACAACTACTGCATACGTGTATATGGATCATTGATAATACCCACAATAGCCCATAAAAGCTTGTACCTCCTTCAATGTCATGTGTTCCTTTTACCCCGCTATCACTTCATTTTATTCTGTTTTGTTTTGTGTTTTTTACTTTATTGTTTTAGGTTAGAGATAAGAGTAGTATTTAAGTTAAGACTTAGTTTTGGTGTTGCATAGATCATACAAAGTTGCTTTTGAGTGCCATCTTGCAACTTTTGACAGCTTAAAGTGACTGAACATGCAAGGAATGTGCATAACTTGAGAGTTGAAAGTGCAAATAGAGAAATTCTTGTTTGCACATACCTTAAAAGGACATATCGGTTGTTGTTTGAGTCATCAAATGTGAGTTAGAGCAAATTTTAAACTAATTGGCTAAGTTTGGACTTAAACATTGGAACCAAGGCAAAAAGTGGTCATTTAAGTGATACTGGGTGTCATTAGGAAGCCCTCGAGGTAAGGAACCTACATGAATTGACTGGATAGAAAAAAAGTATCAGTGATAGCTATCGCAATTGCTACCACCTAACACATTTTCATCGCTAGAGCATACCAACAAGATCCTCAAGCCTTGTACTTGCGAAATCCAATTTTCACAGGTAAAAAAGCTTTAAAAATTTGGCAGATCCAACAAGTTGCCTAAGTGAACTAGAACCGAGAAAAAAAATGCCTTTTGACAAGTCAAACCTCAAAATTTTAGGTCACCCATAGGTGCTAAAGACACCACAAAGGGAACCCTAGTTGTAGGAAGCATAAAATCTTCAAAACTCACAAAGTGGCAGTGACCCTACATGTTTGAATCTGGAAAACGTGGTGCCAATTGACCCCTAGTAGCCCAAGGATCCCAGGTGTACCCTCCATAATCAATTTGGATAGGGAAAATACCTTCAAACTACCCAAGAACTGAAATCCAAGTTCAAATTGTGGCACTGAGGTGAAACATAGGCCAAAAAGTGTCCAAACACTTCATACAGGGTGTATATAGACTCATCTCCCCGTGACCAACCAGCAGGAATTGACTAGGTTGAAAAAGCTTACCAGTGGTAGCTACCACAGTCACTTTCACCTGCCCAGACTTGAAATTCAACCATACCTGCACATAGGTTACTCGGAGAGGTTCCTATTGGTTGAGCTAGAAATACTCCAGAATCACACTCAAAGACCTTATGGAATTTAGGGCTTGAATTTTTAAAAAATTGACCTAAATTTTAGATTTTTTTTGCAATTTTTGTAAATTTCAGCGAAGATTCTGAAGAAAGTTTTGGACAAGCACTCAAAAGGCAAAGAGAAAAGTTATGTATACATGCATCTAGGTTATCCAAAAAGCAAGGCAACAACTAGGGAAGACTACAAATGGAACTTGTAAGGTATAAGGTTTGGATTGATTTTCGAAATAGAGATAAATTGATGTATTTAAGATCAAGCAAGTATCTTCAGATAGAACATAGAGCAGGTGTAAACCAAGCCAACCTAGTGTCAACAAAAGAGAGCGTGAATCAAGTAGGTTTAGATCCCCTAGCTCCAATCATAGAAGAGGTTAGTGAGATTGACACCTCTTTAGACCAATCTCTTTACTTTATGGCTGATCCAAACACTGTAGCTCATTAATCAACCCAAGTTGAAGAAGGCAGCACTTCCATGAGTATGTATTAGACACCAAGGTATACGAAAATCTTTTTAGAAGGATCAAATGCCCATTGAGCCTTGGTATACTTTGATGCAAGAGGACGTAAAAGTGTATGTATCAAAGAAAAGCCGACCATCGGAGCGGAAATAGTTCAAGCGTATGATGATGGAGATAGGTTCTGAGATAACGAGGGAGTTCATTACCTCATTCTCATATAATAAATATGGAGACAACGTTGAAAAAGGGAATATGATTTTGGAGATGGCAGACATGCCGTCTCGAGTGGATCTCCCTAATTCCATTCTCGAGTGGATCTCCCTAATTCCATTAGGGTGTTTGACAAGAAGGTAGTGAAAGTTTCAAGAAGCCAAGGAGACATATGAATCTATGAGTATATGAATGATAGGGCCAAATCATATTTCAGATGCCTGACACCTTATGCATTAGAGCTAAGCATAAAAAGATTCTATACTTGTATGCTTACGACTCAAGCAAAGGGAGTAACATAAAGTATGTCGACAACAAGTACGGATGTGAATACGACAATCCTTCCTAGGGATGTAGAAAGAGTGATAACTCCAGAAGTGATTAGGCATGCTTTTGAAGAGAGGCTAAGGCCTATACAAACCCATAGCAAGTCTACAAATTCCTTCACAAATGAGTAGATACCACATCGCATACAAATAGACACCCAATTTCTCTTGACTTTGAGGACCCTAAAGAAGTGAAATTGATTATCCTCCTTTGTCTGGAGAAAGGTTTCTCTACATAATATTCATGCCTTTCTCACCTCCTCTAGTTGTTTTTTGGTCAAGTTACACTTTGCTTCAAGACACCTTTTATGATCAGCTTCAAAAGCTGAACCGTCTTATTTTTTGGTGGTTAATAGCTCTACTTCGTCAACGAGCTGCTTCAAGTGCTCCTTGCGGTGTTTCTTCCTTCTAGTGTCTGCAATCTTGATTGCTTTTTGAAATATTCTTGGCAAAGATATCCCAAGCCCTAGGGCTTGCCAAATCCAAATCTTTATGAAGCTTGCTCATAGCTTTCAAGGCCAAGATTTTGAAGAGAGGGTCTTTGAAAAGATGAACCCTTTTCATCAATAGCTTCTTCAACCCTTGGAAGCAGTGACCTTCTCCTTTGGTTTTTCAAAAATTCATGCTTAACGGCAAGTGATTCAACAAGTAGTGTGAAGTCACCATCTTCATTTCAAGAAATGGTGGCAACCAGTCGGCTTGATGAGAACAATAGCATCTATGAAGCCGAGATGTTGTGTTGGCATATTGGAGACTAGTGTACATGAATCTTGGCATGCTATACAAGGGATCACTTCCCACAAGTCCATTAAAGCCCACTTCTCACACATGCTTAGCCAGTTAGATCTTTTTGATCCCGCTAACATGTTCAATGAGTCTATTCTATTCTTTCTCTTCTCCACCATATTGAAGTCTCCCACTAAGAGCCATTCCCCTTCCACATGGACACCTTTCAGGTTCTCCCATAGATTTTCTCTTTCCTTCATCAATCAGGGTCCACAAATGTTGATGATGGTGATATGTTGGTCTGCCCACTTGATCTTTACTCCCAAAGCTCTCCCAAAAGGATGATTGAGCACCATCTTGGGCTCTAGGTCCATGTCCACAACCGAGAGGACTCCACTATACCCATAAACATCTTCTCCATAGAAGGCAAGCTTCTTTCCCACTGCTTGATTTCTTTTACTTGCAGCATTGAGGTGATGCTCCTGGTTAGCCCAACAATTGATTTCTTTGCCTTTTCTAACGTACTCTCAAAAGAGGGAGCTCTTCTTCTAGGTCTTAAGCCCCTTCATGTTCTATGATTGGAGAACCAACTCTTCCATTACTGAGAAAGGGTTACAAACTCCTCCACCTCTAGGAAATCTTCTTTTGTGCCCTATTTCTTGGTGTCCTCCTCCATTGGTCCTTCCCATTCCCTTCGGGTTACCATGAGGTTTTCTAGGTTGGCATCCCGAAGCACCTCAAAGATATTATCATAGAGGAAGGGTGTTTTGGAAGTATCTGGCGGGGCTTCTTTCATTAGCCCAGTCACCCATCCTTGGGATTTGAACCACTTGCATGAGATGTTGGAGATTTGTTGCCATCCTTCGTCCTTCTTTCTAAATGTGGGTGACATAACAATCTTCTAAACCATTGGGGATGTCGTTTTCTATTGGGTGGAGGACGTGAAGCAGTATCTAGGGGTGACCTTTCCATGGAAATTATGGGCTTTGATGGGCTTCTCTAAATTCTCAAGGGTTTCCTTGTTTGCAATAGGCTGCCCATCCTCTGTAGTATTTTTATTACAATTCTATGGAGGAGTAGTTGTTTCCATATCCATCTGGAGCATTGCAAGCATGGATTTGTCACCAACTACTAGGCCTGAAGTTGTGGGCAAGGCAACTGGCACGACCTGGCAAAGTGCCCAAATTTTTTGCACTTAGAGTAAGCACCAAAGAAGGTGCCCAAGTTCAGCAGAATGACCTTGAGTTTGACCCCCACATTTACTTCTAAATTCTTGGATTGGGGCTTTTTGAGATCCCACAAAATACTCACCTTATTGGCGGCGGTACCTGCTGATCTACTTGATGGTGCAAACAGTGGGATGCCTAGTGCCGCTGCCAGGTCTTTCAAGCTACTTCTTAGTCACAGTGAGAGATTAACAAATTCCAGCCACACTAGACACATATCTTGGAAAACATCAGAGGATTCAAATGGGGGATCCCAAGGGAGCACGCACATCGACGATTGGTTGAAAAGCAATGGGATTTTGGCTAGAACTTAGGACAACCTTATTGCTAAATTGAACCAAGAAGAAGCCTTTCACAAGGTACTGGATGTTAGCCACTGATCCACTATGATTCAAAACACTAGAGCTATAAAGCCAATTAGTTAGTTCAGTTTTGGTAGGAACCTTGCCCATAAAATTATAGACCAATGCGGAGTTGGCAAGCTTGACGAGTTGTCTCTTGATCAAAGAAGGTGGGATAGCGACGGTGAGCACATCCTCAACTCCCACGCTTTGCGGGAACTTTTTTTTGAGAGCTTGATTGACCCTGTCCCCTTTGGATGCATCATGGTTCAGTGCCTCCATTTCCTCAAGCTATCTTTTGTTTAAGGAGAGTGCACTCAGAATCTTTGCCAGTTCCTTCTCTACCGATACTTTACGACCTCTTAATTTGTCTTTATTCATCCCAGCTAAGTTATTTTTACCGCATCCATTGGCGGTCTTACCACCCTATTTTGCCTTGTCAGCTTCAACACCTTCTCCACTTTGGCCGGACGGCGGGTACGTTGATTTGGATCCCTTCTCCATCGCAATTTGCAAAACAGGCCAGGGAGTTCTGGCGTGACCCGGTCACTAGTCACCAAAAAAGGAAAGTAAGCTTGTGACCGCGAATGTAACCCTAAAAAATCTAACCCAAAAGAAAAAGCAACACTTACTAAGTAGATAGAAAGCACATGGAGAGTCCCAACTAATCGCGCAAAGGGGAGACCTTAAGAAGAATTACTTATTATAAGATAATAAGTGCACTGAGGAAAGCCAAGGACATGCGGCGCAAGGGGGGAGCCCAAGGTGGATTGTAGGGCTCATGATGCCCTCTCAAGAAAGACCTCTCTCACACTATGCACCCGATGAGGGCAATAGGATACCCACCACAATAGCAAACGAGATCTGCGACGTGTCAAAAATTGCATGCTAGGAATTGCGACCGCAGATACATCACAACAAAGGGACCTACTTCACAGTGTTGATCAAACACGTATACATACACCATCCCTTCCATAGGATGCACAATACTTAGTACTGCTATGCCATCGCTACTTAAAAACTTCTCTCCCATTTTCTCAAAACCCCTTATCAAAACATTAACTTGTGTGACTAAACAAGCATGAAAATAAGATAATAGATTCTCCAATTGGGTTTTAAAAAAAGTATCTGGTATGATTTATTGAAATTGACAAAATTAATGAGATTAAGATCATTGTAATAATCTAACATGTCTCACGTGAAAAATGAGAATTTTCAATGTGTGCAATTGTGCAATGTATCAAAATCTCCTACTTGTACTTCACACAAATATCAATAAATATCATCATCGTCAGGTAGTCCACTAATCGGATGTTGCGGAGGATGACACAGGGGGGGAAGGGGCTTCCGGAATCCCTCCCGTTTTATTTATAGAAAAGATGATGCAACTCAAAACTACAGAAGTAAAAGTTTCTATTTCAAGCATGCAAATGCATGAAAGAACACATGTAACTTTATACAACTACAAAGCCATTTCCTATTATAGGTGGAACTTCTAAGAATATGTAGAAACCCTATTTAATGAATATACTATTTTTTAAAGGCCTTAGCATAGGAGACCTATTCTTCAAAACATGACATGGACTCATATTAGACTCTCAAATAAAAGGAATCTTTTGTAAACTAAAATGTTAAAAATTTCTCTTAAATAAAATGATTTTACATACTTAGATAGAAAATCAATCAATTTATACTTCATGTCAAATATATGTTTAATTCCCAACATCATTTAGCCTTGTTTTAGAAAGCCATAAATGACTTTTTTGGGACATGCTAAAACATGCCTTAAGAGGAAAGAAAAAGACAGAAAGAAGAAGCCACAGGGCAAAAAACTTTTTTTAAAAATATTTTTTTAAAGTCTTTATGTGAGGTGTTGACACTTGTGTACCTTTCTCTTTAAAGAGGGTCATTGAATATTGGTTTATTCATTATTTTTTATACTTTGGAATATATTGTAATCTAAATAAGTCATTGTTACACTTGTTTCCATAAATTGCAATACTCTATTGCCACATTTTTTTTTGGCTAATGTCACTTTCATTTTTCCTCTCGTAAAGAATACTCTTATTATTAAATTTCTCTCAAGAGCATTATATGTAGGCCATAGTGAACTTTCACCTTGTTGCATATTCTTTTAGATTGCAAAAATGGACCTACACCTTGTTTTGTATTTATATAGATACAAAAATCGTGGTTAACCTCTTAAAAACCGATGTACACCAACAAATAGGACATACACGCACATGTGTGTGTGCGTGCACACACACACACACACACACACACACACAAATTGAATTCACACACACACAAATTAATTTCTTTGAGAACACATGTTTTGATATACAAACCGTCAGTAACAAGACACACACATGCACACCACCCTTTCTCTTTAGCTTTATATTGATCTCAATTATAGTCTTAGTGATGCTCGAGCCCCCAACCTTGAAGCACTATTCAAGAACTTTACCAATTGAGATCACACCTTCTCAATTGGTAAAGCGCTTGAATAGTGCGAGACGTGTGGAAGGTGGGGTAGAGTATGCAGGTAGGAGAGAAGGTGTGATCACAAGCGCTGTGTTATCATGGGAGAGCAATGGTTGGGATTTCTTGAGTGAGTAGCAATGGCAGGGTAGTGTTTGATGATATAGCCCCGACGATGCGATGCAAGGTAGGACATATCTATTTTTTAGCGAATGTGTGGGTTGGGGAGGGAATATTCCCAACAAATACATGAAAAGTAAATACAAGCGAAGTATAGGTGGGTACGATATTAGATGGATGCCTATGTGCATTGTCATTGTTTGACTATGGCAAAGTTGAGTAGATTACAAAGCATTAGAGCTCTACAGTGTTCGAAAAAAGTGTGGCTCAACTTAGCCTTGAGCCGGTTGCAAAATCAAAGTAGCCGGTTGAGGGGAGTGCAAGAAGGAGAAAATTCCGATTAAAATACATGAACATAGTGTAATTTTGCAAAAACACTGGCTAGTAATGTAAAATTACCGTTTCAGATTTGTCATGGAGGGATTTTTGTATGTTTGTGAAAATGATTTTTCCCGAACACTGCAACTCTAGGCCAAGAAGAGAATATTTAATTGAGTTATGGTGGCCGTGAAGAAAGTACATGCACCACTTTGGTGGTGGGCGTGATTCTCTTTGAATGAGAATGATTTCTCACAATAGAATGTTAGGGACGTATACAATATTCTTTTGTTGCAATCTCAAATCCCATAAAGAGAGGGGAGCTTATTTTGGTGGAGGAATATAGGTTTAAAGAGGAAGAAGTAGGGCATGAAATGAAAGTTGATACATGGGTGTAGGGTTCTATGGGTGGCACCCACCAAGCACAACCAAGATATTTGGATACCTAAAGAATCTACAAAAGATAAAGGGAAAGGAGAAAACATTGCATGTGATAAGATTAGAAAGGGGGAGAATAGGATATATATGTGTGTGTGTGTGTGAGAGAGAGAGAGAGAGAGAGAGTAATGCTATGGTGCACAATATAATTATGTTTTGTGTGTGTGTGTGTGTGTGTGTGAGAGAGAGAGAGAGAGAGAGAGAGAGAGAGAGAGAGAGAGAGTTTTGGGGGTGGGAGGGGCTTATAACATAAATATTAGGAGATGGAAGCTAGCCAAGATTGACCATCAATGAAAGAGGTGGACATGAAGGGGGTAGCTTGTGAATCTGTGAGTTGATGAGCCCATGCCACCCTATTATGCGCGTCTGCACCTCGCCCCCAACACTTGTACTCTCCATAGAATGAGGTCCTGCCCATGACAATTATAGTAGAACACCACCACCCTTAGCAAATGAAACATCTATCATGAGATATCGCTAGAAAAAAAACACACACACTTTCTCGCGCGCGCATGTGTGTGTGTGTTCCTCCTCGGATTGTTAAATCAATAGTGCTATTGACTAAAACATAATCAATGTTCCCTAACTACCCCACTTCTTTCCCTGCAAGCTTGGTTCCGATCTATCAAATCTACTCAAAACATTGAACTCAATACATGAAATCTTTTACTATACATATAATTCAAACTAGTTATACAGTGAATTCAATGTAGACTTCTTAAACTATCAAGGATGAATCTTTGATTTGTCTTGCTCTCTGGCCACCATTAATTGGAAAAAGATTTGTGCTCGGGACCTTTCCAATCGAGCTCAACATCTTTGCTTTAAAACCATATTTTAAAAATATCTTTGCTAATTTACTCTACTCACTATTGTGGGTTTTGAAAAAAACACACACACACACACACACACACACCATATTTTGAATACAACTTAAGACTCTAAAATCAAAAGCTATATTCCCTTTGCTACATTATTTGAAAGTGACTTAGGCTAGAATCTCTATAGAAAAGGGCTTTGGTGAGGAATTGACATTATACTGTGAAAACTAAAGAATAGCTAGGTTTCTCCGACAGTACATTACATTGAAAGCCAATAGTATGCGTTGTCTCTTGAACAATATGTGGAAATAAGTAATGCCCTTGGCTAGAAGGTTTCCTTCCTAGTAACTTTTTTGGTTATCTTGCCACAACTCAAATCAAAATTGGAAAACAATAGACTAGGTCAAGTGCACCCATCCTGAAGTAGACAAAAGTTTGATGTGGATATGGAGGTTTAAACTTTCCCATTCCCCATTCCCACTTACATGCTTTTAACATTCCACTTACAAAGCTTTTACATAGGGGGTGGACACTGGATGCTTTTTGTGCACCTTGGTTGAGCTTTAGTTTTTGCAAGTGTTCCATTAAGCCCCCAACAATTGAACATGCTTTATTATCATTGGTGTGTGACAAACCACCTCCCTTTCTTTTCCTACAAACAATCGCGCGCGCGCGTGTGTGTGTGTGTGTGTGTGTGAGAGAGAGAGAGAGAGAGAGAGAGAGAGAGAGAGAGAGAGAGAGAGAGAGAGAGGAACTACATCAACATGGTGAGTAAAAACCGATACTAGATATCATGTGTGTGTGTGTACATATGTACATATACATGTGTTCATTCATTCATTAAAATTAATGAATGAATGAACACATGTATATGTACATATGTACACACACACACACACACACACACACACACACACACACACACACACATATGTACATATACATGTGTTCATTCAATAATTAAAATTAATGAATGAATGAATACATGTATATGTACACACACACACACACACACACACACACACACACACACGATATCTAGTATCGGTTTTTGCTCACCATGTTGATGTAGTTCCTCTCTCTCTCTCTCTCTCTCTCTCTCTCTATTTAATGAATGAATGAACACATGTATATGTACACACACACACACACACACACACACACACACACACACACATGATATCTAGTATCGGTTTTTACTCACCATATTCATGTAGTTCCTCTCTCTCTCTCTCTGTCACACACACACACACACACACACACACACACACACACACACACACACACCTCCTTTCTATCCTCTTCTGTATCCAAGAGTAAAGGCCATGCTACCTGAATATGTTGACGGGCTCCTTCACATATGTGTTGTACTTTGACATTTAATAGAGGAAGAGAAAGAATCATAACCTCCAAGACAGGCAAAGGAAGTAGACACTATGCATGTAAGTTTTTAATGAAAGGTGACATACTTTTGTCGAGAAGGGATGCCCCAATCATTCCAACCTCCAGGCATGATGGTCGTGTCAATGTGCGAGTGTAAAAAGACAACCCGAGAATAGGCTCCCCATGCTCTTCCTAGAAATACCACTCCCCTGCCTGTGATGCTGCAATTTAAGAAGGAAAAACCAGTGTCCTCTGATGCCGTCTTTCTCTTTTGAGCTGTCAGAGATCCTGAAGGAGTGTCGATGGCATACAACACGCAACCCTAGTCATGCAAGATTCAAATCATGATTGAACCTATGTGGGATCCTCTCTCTCTCTCTCTCTCTCTCTCTCTCTCTCTCTCATCCTTACATCGTAAAGAGATAGACCATCCCCAAAGATGAAGTCAATGGAGCCTTGAATCCAACAATCCTTAAAGAAGTGGCGGCCCTTGTGGTCATACAATGTGTCTTGCGCACCTAGAAATGCACATGAGTATAAGGCTGATCGATCTCCAGAAATTTGGAATGCTACTGCTTGTGCCCCCACTGCCCCTGGAGGTGGGGCTGGTGCTGTATTCTGTAATCAATGCAATAAACAAGTGAGCTTTACTTGAGCCACTTCCCTTAACGCTAGTCTTTTTAGAGACCCATTTTAGTAGCTTTTGGAGAATTTTGTTAAAAAATCACTTGAATTTGTGGGAAGGTCAAAATGAAAAACCGCTTCAAGTAAACACGCCCTACACATAGTACGAGTTGAATAAAAATTGGACCAAATCTAATGATGTAAAAGTTTTCAATCTGTAACCATCTTTAAGGCTAATTAGTCCAAACGCACAAAATTTTACTATTCCCTCCAAAAAAAATAGGTCAAAGGATTTTTAAGCAAGCTCAAACTTCTCTCAAAAATACATGAACATGTATGTGATGGGTCTATAAACCTTCTATATTTTTGGGAGGAAAACTTAGAACATTTGACAACCATCCAAAATAAGTGAAGATATGCAATTTTACGTTAAAAATGCCATTTAAAAAAAAAAGTGAAATTTTAATTTTTAGGCTTTTGATTGATCTTTGTGCCACAAAGCCGTCTATGAATCTAAAATGTATATATGCTCAAGAAGTTCTCTGAAGTTGTCACAGTGTGCGACAACTCATCATTCTTAAACATGTATTTGTGTGTACTATTTATGTAAGTGTAAAAGTTAATGTACCATATGTGTAGTACATGTGCACACCTACATATATCTACATATATATCCATTCACAATATTCATACACGAATGTATGTTATGTATACATGTGTGTATGTGCATGACTTCTCAATGTACATACACATTCATACATGTGAAAATATGTAGAAAACAAAACGAGGTGTCACTGTCAGAGTGTTATATACCGCCACACATGCACACAAACACATAACTTAGGTATATGTATATGTACATATATATGCATGATGGAGTAAGAGATGTAGTACATACCTCAAAGGCAAGGTTTCTAGCAACAAAACCAGGGGCCATGACTGCGAAGGTGGCGCTCTTGAAAGTGGTCTTGCTAGACTTGGCGGTGTCGTTCCATGTGATGGTGGTTGCATTCATGCCTGCCCCTACCAACGTTATGTATCCCTTTGTCTTGGGTATCTTGACCTTCTCCCTAGTAAAATTCCAAAGACATAGACTCTCTCTCTCTCTCTCTCCCAAAAAAAAAAAAGGAAAAAAAGATTGGCACCCCAAAAGAAAAAAAACAAATGGGGAAAACAATGACTTTGACATGTGGCCATGGTACCCTGTATTCAACAAAGCTTAAACAAATGATCCAGAAACTCAAAACAAGCAGCTTCATCCAATGGCTTCCAAGAGCTTAGTAAGGGCTTGTGAAGAAAGAGGGTAGCATTGTAGGCTAACCTAGTGGCGGGCAGAGACACCCTGCTTTTGCTGACTATATGACTATGACTATGAGACTTGAGTGTTGGCCTTGAAAAAACAAGGGGGTTGGTGATGGGCATCAGATTCCGCAATATAGAAGCTAACGGATGAACGTACGTTGCACAATGACGTAGTCAAAATGCTACAGATACCTAGAGAGAGGGCGCCATAGCCTATAATTTCAATGGCCGGCATGCAGCACACGTGCTCGTTCATTTACACCTGCACCTGCACCTGCAATGGTTCTGCATTACGCAAGCCAGTCACAAGAAGCGATTATGGGATTATTTACCTGTACACTCCTGCTGCAATTTGGATAATTGTACGTTGCACATTGTTTTTCGGAACCGAATCGATGGCTGCTTGCACGCTCTCAAAATTGGCCAACCCCGCAACCTTATTCACTGTGATCACCTTCTCCACTCTCATCTTCAGTGTGCTGTACACCTTATCCTTTGCCTGCACATCCACATCGTCGCTGCCTCCGTCGCTGAGGGGCACGCGGAAGCCGCCCTCTGCGCCCGCGTAATCCCGCTCGTACCTTGCCCTCACCCGCTCCACCCACTCTATATACTCCCTCACCTCTTGCTTGCTTGCCATGGCCTCAGCCAATACATAGCCGCTTTCATTCGACGCAATGTGCCTGTTGCTCCTGGCGCTAGTGTACAAGTGGACACTTTGTGTGCACTTGATTACGGTCCCCAAAACGATGAGCAATGTGAGTGAATAGAACCGCGCCAGCAAAGTGGAGCTTCCCATGGAGCCCTAATTAAACAGCTTAATATACGTACACTAAATCACACTGATTTGCTGAAGCTGATCCTCAGGAGAAGTAAAGTACAGTGTACTATGGTGGCGGCTAATGAGATTTGGTGGGGTGGTTTAAGAAGAGGTTAAACGCAGTGTGTGTGTGTGTGTGTGTGTATGTGTGAGAGAGAGAGAAGTACGATTATGGGGAATGCAGAGAAGGAAAGACTGCAGATATGTCTGTCTGAGGTTTGGGATTGAGCAGGCGCAGTACGAGAGAGAGGGGGAGAGGGAGAGGGAGAGGGAGAGAGTTCCAGAACCACCACCACGGCGGTGACGGCACCACCCTTTCGCTTTAAGAGGTAAAGGGGTTTCTGGAGCTTGTGATCCTACATCAGTTTGTCCTAAAGCTCCCTGCGTCACCCTCCCATGTGAATCAATCCCAATAATTAAAAGAGAATTGCAAGCCCGGGCCTCACCGTCGCTCACGTCCAGCTGTCAGCTGTGTGCTGCCATCCTCAAGCGAAGTCGATTCCATGAACCTCTTTATTATTTCCTTTATTTTCCGAACGTCCAAAGCTTGACTTCAGTGCCCTCCAAAAACCCTTTTCCCCCCAGCCCGTGAGAAAAAGGACACACTGATTATGTTTTCCCAAAGGATTATCGATTTGCCGGTTTTTGTGTCAAAATATGTGATGAGCCCACCAATGGTGATTGCCACTTTTGCTTCCTCCACCTCAAGTGTTCCCATAGGACGAAGGTTACACCATATATACAAAATACGCGGGCCTCTGATGACAGCCTATGGTTGATAGAGGTAAAATGATGGGCCTCCATGGTGCGTGTCGAAGACCACTACTCTACACATTTCACTCACAAAGTGCACTACACTTTCTGTCTTCCAAGGGGGGGACTCATTAAATTTTGGGTGGCCGGTCCAAAAATGGAGTTCCTTATGTTGCTCAATCTCTACATGCCGACTCGGATCCTCGCACTTGCCCTTCTCTCTTTTGTCGCCCCGTCTGAATGTAGCCCTCAATTTCACTTGCAATCAAAGACTTCTCTACACATTTTGTAAATTGGAATAAAACTACCCTTCTTTCTCATAAACTTGCAAATTTTTTTGAAAGTTGGATAACTAGAGTGCTTTCGCTCTATTTGAAATGGGATATGTGTAAGGGTGGAGGTAGCCGGAGAGGATGAAATAGAGAATAGGATATGTGTGTGTGTGCGCGAGAGAGAGAGAGAGAGAGAGAGAGAGAGAGAGAGAGAGAGAGAGAGGGGGGGAAGGAGCATACTATCTCACATTTTAATCATGCAATATAAAATCTTATCTTAATTGTTTCCTTACTTATTTTCCATTACTTGGTCTGTAATTTTCTCTATGACATTATAATAGAATCACTCACAATTGTGAGTTTTGACAAAAAAAAAGAAGAGAATTGAGTTAGTTAGAAGAATAAGTGTAATGTCTTGCCGCTTCCTCTTTGTGAATTTGTTGGAAACAACTCAAATCTTGTTGATCCTACTCCTATGGAGGTCAGATCCATAAATCAATGCAATTCAAAAATTGCATAATGGACAAGCTCAAGGCACATGGTGCACATATTGAATTACAAAATATTATTTTTCAGCAAAAAATGATCAAGAATTTGTTTTGTTTTTAGAAGATCATCGAAATTTGCATATATGCTAACAAAAACATTACTCAACATGATCTATTTCCTTTCAGCAACCTTGGTACTCCATTATGAATTTGTTAGCCCATGATACATAGTGTCAAATACCTTCAAAATGCTTGCCAAGTATGACATTTTCATTAGGGTGATGTTTTCCAAATAACTGTCTTTGACTAGAATGCTTCATTAGGGTGACGTTTTCCAAATAGTCGTCCCTGACTAGATCGAGTGCTTCATTAGCTATACCTTGGTTTTGACTTGGACGTAGCATGTCTATTATGTTGCAATTGTGATGTCCCACTTTTGATATGTGTACCTCGGAAAAGAACCATAAGGAGGGCTAGAAATCATGTAAATTGATGATCTTCATTATTTGTGATATGTTTTTGGTTTTCTAAAAGAGGTGAGTTAGGCATACTTTCAATGTTTTCAGTGATGATTGATGATTGAGACTTACCTTAAATGCTATTTTGTTCTAAAATATTAAATGGATCTTTTTATTTCACCTTTATGATTTCACATCTTCACATAGCTTGACCTCTCTTGCATTCAACTATTTTAGAATGCTAAAGTGATGCTTCACCTTCCAATTCTAGTAAATTCTATACATACATACATACATATGTATATATAGTTATATACACACATATATCTATATATTAATGAGCTCTTTTTATTATATATACATATATTTATATTTATACACACACATTGTCATAAAAATAATATCTAATTCTTCCAAATGATTTTCTCATGTTAAACTGATCATTTAATATGAGGAGGTACTAGGGGAGTAAAAGCTAGAATATTGGTAAGGCTGCCAGACTGGTCTCAGTAGGGATCCAAAGGAGAGTAAATAGGGATCCAAAGGAAGACAGTCTGCAAAAGAGAAATGTGCATCAATGGAGCTTAAAAGACTTAAGGTTTGGGTTCGTTAAGACTTCCATAGGCTAAGGTTCAAAGTTTTTAATTAAAAAGTTCAAATGGTCAAAGCTGGGAAAATTGGATGGTGGTGGGAAGACTCAAAAGTGTGGGAGAGTCTTCCCACATCCCTATCAACAAAGGGGTGAGCCTTAAGAGTAGGGGAGGAGAGAGAAACACACACACACGCACATACACACACACACACACTCCAAAGCTTTCCACAAAGGGAATATTGGACACATGGAAGACTCCTAGGCCAGTTGCCTCCAATTTTTTCTCAAATCCTATTGGATGGCTATAGAGGTGGACCAATGAGAATTAGGCTAGAGTAAAATTAGTCTAATTAATTTTCAAATGCTTGATAAAAGAACCAATAGAAATTATGTAACATTTAATGGCCTAGTAACTTGTGTGTAGCGGAAAATAGCATAGACATAGTGAGCATTTCATTAGAATATATTCCTAATGAGCATAACAAAAGTGCTTGGGTGGAGAGAGCAACAAAAAGCAGAACATCTAGTTAGATAGGAATGAACAATGCTTCAAAAGAGAGACAAATTAAGCTATTGACAACAGTTGAGGATCGGATTTATATGGAGCCTGTCCCCCCTCCAAAAGGCTTTGTATTATAGGTGTTACCATATACATGTGGTAGTGATGTGTGTGAACACACTAGGACCGCCGGGGCATTTTTTCCCTCTTTAGGAGGTTTTTTCCCCCGAGCATTGTATATACGGCCATCACTCTAGGGCTATCTATCTTACCATTGCACACTAAGTAACACACTCTCTATTGTGTGCCTTGAGCTTCCTTCGTATTCTCCAAGATGTGTGCGTTTCTCTGCACCCCTAATTCCAACAATTGGTATCAGAGCAGGTTGCATCCTCCCGGGCTTAATCGTCAGCTGCTCCAGCACACTCCTGCTCACTTTCTCTGATTTCAGTGAGCTTTGGCAAGCGTTCACAGGTCGACAAAAATTTCGGGTATGCTCGTAGAGCTCAGTCTGCTCAGATTTTTGATTCGGGCTCAATTCGGCCTCCATTTCCACTATAGACAATACTGCACATGTTATTTCATAATTTTGTGCAGAATTTTTGTCAGTGCCGTTTTTTGTATCACAGGTGCCTCATAGTCTTCTACGGTTTTTGCTATATAGCATGTGCTGTTCCCGCTCCGTTTCTCCTGTTTTCGGGGAGTTTTCACATCAGGTGCAACATTTACCATGGCTGACAACAACACAGATGTGTTCAAGATGTTTGCTGCTGAGGACAGGTTGGATGGGGACAACTACCCTATGTGGGCTTATATGATGCAACATGTTCTTGTGTCAAAGGGCGTCTGGAACATTGTACAGGGCATTGATGTACGTCCTGGTTCTGAGGATGCAGGCAATGTTGAGGATGTTGCAGGTCTTGTTGCAAGGATTGCTGCTATTAGAGTTGTTTTACCTACGGCAGAACAAGATCGTTGGGATGTAAAGGATGCGCAGGCTCATGCATTGATTGCATTGTCTGTGAAGCGCACCATTGTTCCTCACATTTGTTCAGCAAAATCTGCAAAACAGACTTGGGATATTCTAGCAGGTCTTTATGCAAGCCGCAATGAGGCTAAAATTGCTTTGCTGCGTAAAGAGCTGGAGTCAAAGATTATGCATGAGGAAGATGATATGGACAGTTTCCTTGCTGGTGTCAAGGATATCAATGAGCAACTTACTTCTGCAGGTGAAGTCATTTCAGACAGTTCCCTTGTGCAGACTGTTCTTGATGCCTTACCAGATTCCTGCCAGACTTTTGCTAGTACTTGGAGACTGATGATCCAAGGAAATCCTGAAGTTGTCAAGTTTGATGCATTATGCACATTGCTATTGCAAGAGTCACTTTCCAAAAAAAAACACTAGGCAGCGTGCAATTGAACAGGCTTTTATTGCTTCTCAAAGAAAGGGTGGTAATAGCAATGCGACCACTTCTTATGGTTCTGCTGCGAGTGGCAAAACTTCTATTCCTGAAGGAGTACGAGCGGAAGTGCGATGCGAGAGAGAGTGCGAGAAGAAGAGCATGACGATATGGTGAACTCCCTCTACTGTAATGTGTAGAGCATAGTGAGTTCTTATTAGGTTTTAACAAAAGAATATGTGTACATACCTGGCGGCCCGCCCAGTTACCTGGGCGACCACATTGGGCTTTATACCCCAACAACCTCCCACTTAAAGTCCAATGTGGTACTTTAAGTGTGAGAGAAGCTACTATACAAGCTAATATACAAGAGATGTAGAGAAGTGATGTACTACCCTACACCTAACTGCTTGCGAAAATGCGCAAAGCTCTCTGAGGGAAGTCCTTTTGTAAGTAGATCAGCAGGATTTTCTGTGGTGTGAACTTTGACAAGCTGAAGTTGCTTATCCTCGAGCATTTCCCTGATGAAATGATACTTCACATCCACATGCTTTGTCTTTGAGTGATAAACTGGATTGCGAGCCAATTGTATAGCACTTTGACTATCACAATATAACACAGGCATCTCTTCTTTGATTCCCAAATCTGTTACTAGTCGATTCAGCCAAATTGATTCTTTGCATGCCTCTGATGCTGCAACATATTCAGCCTCTGTCGTAGACTGAGTAACACAATCTTGTAATCTAGAACTCCATGATACTGCTCCACCAGCCAATGTAAAGACATACCCTGACGTAGACCTTTGGTTGTCTAAGTCACCTGCATAATCTGAGTCTGTAAAACCCTTTACACTTAGCTCCTGACTCCCATAGCATATACGCATACTCTTTGTAGCTTTCAAGTATCTCAATATTCCTTTCACTGCCTCCCAATGTTTCTTGCCTGGGTTTGACATGTATCGACTTACTACTCCCACTGCAAATGCAATGTCTGGGCGAGTAGCAATCATTGCATACATCAAACTACCCACTACAGACGCATATGGAATCTTATCCATTTCAGCCTGTTCTTCCTCAGACACAGGACAATCTTGTTTGCTAAGTTTCACATATGGTGGCAATGGAACACTCAGTGCCTTTCCCTTCTCCATATTGAAACGTTGCAAAACCTTGTCAATATACTCTGTTTGAGATAACCAAATCAACTTCTTTGATCTGTCTCTCTCAATGCGCATACCAAGTATATGACTTGCCTCACCCATGTCTTTCATGTCAAACAATTTTGCCATCTTTGACTTCAAAGCTGAAATTTCTTCCAAGTGCTTGCCAGCAATCAACATGTCATCCACATACAAAATAAGGATCAGCCAACTGCCATCCTTAGCCTTCTTTGTATATAGACAGTGATCGAACTCACTACGTTTGTAGCCTTGAGAAAGCATAAACTTGTGGAATTTATGGTACCATGCCCTCGGTGATTGTTTTAAGCCATAAAGACTCTTTAACAACTCGCATACCCAATCTTCCTTGCCTTTCTCAACAAACCGTTCTGGCTGCTGCATGTAAATTTCCACATCTAAATCACCATGCAAGAACGCTGTCTTGACATCCATTTGGTGCAACACCAAATCTAATATGGCAACCAATGCAAGAAAGCATCTCAATGTAGTCATCTTGACCACCGGAGAGAAGACTTCATCAAAGTCAATGCCTTGTTCTTGCTTAAAGCCCTTGGCAAAAAGCCTTGCTTTGTACTTTGGCTGACTATTATGAGCGGTGATCTTATACGTGTAAACCCATTTACAGGGTAGAGCCTTTTTGCCCCGTGGTAATTTAACTAGCTTCCATGTCTGGTTTTTATGCAGAGCTGTCATCTCTGACTGCATGACCAATTGCCAATTCCCGGAGTCCTTCATTTGCACTACTTCCTTGTAACATGAAGGCTCATTGCAATCAATCAACATGACATAGTTCATAGATGTAACAAACCTATCAGGAGGTCGCGTGACACGTCCAGATCTACGCACAATAGGTGGCTTAGGCTCAGCCACAACCTGTGGTTCCAACCTATCCTGTCCTTGCTCCTCTTGAGCCCTGACATTTTTTCTTGCACGTGCAGGTCCATCTTCTTGGAAGACAACTCTTCTAATCTCCTCAACCTTCTCTGGTTTAGAATGATATTTGGATTCATTAAAGTGAACATCATTGTTGCGGACAACCTTTCTGGATTTGGGATCCCAAAGTCTGTACCCCATCTCACCAGAATTACCATAGCCTAGAAAGATGCACTTTCTACTCTTTGGCTCAAGTTTGTTCCTAAATTCCTTTGGAACGTGAGTATATGCCTCACAACCAAAGACTCTGAGATGCTTGTATGAGGGCACCTTGCCTGACCATACCATCTCTGGCACTGAATCCTTCTGCAAAACCTTGCTAGGAGATCTATTTACAAGATGAACAGCTGTTGATACAGCTTCAGCCCAAAACCCATTTGGCAGCTGTGCATTAGACAACATACTTCTGACCTTCTCTTGTATGGTCCTATTCATCCTCTCAGCAACACCATTTTGAGGAGGATTGGAAGGAGCAGTAAGTTCACGTTTTATACCTTTTGACTCACAAAAGTCCTGAAAGGCCTTTGAAACATACTCTCCACCATTGTCAGTGCATAAGCATTTAAGCTTCTTGCCACTCTGATTCTCCACAAGTGTCACAAACGTTTTGAAAACACTAAACGCTTCATCCTTGTGCTTGAGAAAGTAAACCCATACTTTGCTCGAGTAATCATCTATAAATGTCATAAAGTAAGAAGCTCCCCCTAGAGATAGGTTAGGCATAGGTCCACACAAATCACTATGAACAAGTGCCAACTGTGTATCTCTTCTACTGCTTCTATGCTTATGTGGCTGCTGTGTTTGCTTACCATACAGACAATGTTCACAGAATTCAAAATCATTAAATGAAAAGCGAGGCAAATAACCAGAACGAGACAAGATTTCCATTCCCTTCTTGGACATATGTCCTAACCGGCTATGCCACAAAGAAACGTTCGGCTGCTCGGTTACATTGATTACATTTTTAGAGACATTTGATACATAAATCATGTAAAGTCCTCCAGAATTTACTCCATGTGCTACTGTCATAGAACCCTTGGATATCTTCCACATGTTCTGTCCAAAAGTGGTGACGTAGCCAGCATCATCAAGTAAACCTGTGCTGATCAAGCTCTTTGTAATTGCGGGAACATGTCTCACATTCTTCAGCGTGAAAGAAGAGCCATTCTGAAAATTCAATTGAACATCTCCAACACCTAAAATCTCACATGTCTGCCCATTGCCTAGCCGAACATGATCTTTAGTGGTCACATAAGAGGTAAACCACTCCTTGTTTGGAGACACATGAAGTGATGCCCCTGAGTCTATAATCCAGTCACTCAGTGCATTTCCATCAGATGCTGTAAGAAGAGCTGAGTCCATTGTATTCTTCAAGAAGTAGATGTCTCCTGACACTAGACTGTCATCCTCTGCAACAGTGTTTGTCACATTTATTTCTTGAATCTTCACTGAGGACTTGTTCTTCTCACCATGGTCTTCAGATTTCTCTTTGCCTTGTTCTGCTTTCCATTCTCTGCAGTCTCTTTTCATGTGACCCTTCTTGCCACAACGGTAGCATTCTATGTCACTCTTGCCTTTAGCACTGCGGGACTTGCTACGAGACTGATTCCTCTTTCCATATTTGTACTTTTCTTTGGTCCTTCCCCTGACAACTAAGGCTGTTCCTTTGCCTTTGTCCATTGTCTTTCTATTGGTTTCTTCATTAAGCAGACTTCCTTCTACACCTGCTATGTTGAAACCATCTGGAGGTGCAGAATTACTCAAAGATGTGTAAAAAGTGTCCCAACTTTTCGGCAATGTGATCAACAGGAACATAGCTCTAACAGGTTCATCAAACTTGACACCTTGAGCTGACAACTGACTATAGATTGTGTTGAATTCATTCCGATGATTGGACATAGGTGTCCCTTCTTTCATCTTCAAGTCAACAAGCTTCTTAAGCCAGTATACCTGTGAAGCTGCACTCTGCTTCTCATAAAGATCAATCAGCTTTGTCCATGCTTGATAAGCCGACATCTTGTCTGCTACATTGAAGTAAACGCTTTCTGCCAAAGTCAGCATAATGGTAGAAAGTGCCAATTCATCCATTTCGCTCCATCCATCTTCGTCCATATCTTCTGGTTTTATCCCCTTGAGCTTTATAGGTTTTATCTGCTTCTTTTGTACCAACACGTGCCAAATATTCTTCTTCCACAATGGGAAATTGGTTCCATCCAACTTCTTGATATTGTAAAGAGCAGTGTCCTGTGATCCAGCCATAGCTACGCTTCACAGTAGTTTACTTTCCTCGGAAAAATTCGGCAGAGTTTCCCCTGTAAACTGACCTCTGAACCAATATCAACCTGTCAAATGAACCAAGAAAGCTTCAGATTCTGCAAAAATTTTGGCAGAGTCTCCTTTGTAAAATGGCTCTGGTGTACTAAAAACAGACCAAAAAACAGCTCAAAAAACACTGTCTCTCTGACACTGTAAGCTGCGGGTAAACCTGTCCTGCACCTGTACTGTCTCTGACTGTCCTGTCACTGTCCTGTAACCATAGACCGCGACAATGCCTCAACGGCAGTAAAGCAAAGATGCAATCCCAACTGTTTAACTCACAGTCAATACATCCTAGCTGCCTATCTAAGGGTGCTCGAGGGATCGCTCCAAGACCTGTATCACCGAAAGGATCTCAACATTCGAGAATCCCCCAGCTCAATAAAACCTCACTCGACCCTCAACAAAGGCTGCAGTAAATCTGACAGTACATAGACTTCCCACAAAGTCATACATCCACAAATTTCCCACTGTATGCTGTAACCGCTGCGGCTGTTGTTTGCTGCGTGACTCACAGCCAGCAAACCCTCAACAGACATACATCATCTCTGACAATACATCCCATGTGGAAGTACCTGCAATGTCAGGATGAAATCTGGAATATCAAGCAGCAAACACAAGCTACGTGATGAACTAGTGGATGTCGCCTACAATCTGTGTGTAGATACGCCCGTGTCATATGTGACACATCTCCAAGAACTGTGAGCCGTCCTTCGATGTGTAGACAACCACAATTCAACACTCTGGGAGTGTCGATATCCTCAGCACCTGCAGTCGTAGGCCGAAAACCCCGAATTTGTAGAGTCGGATATACACCCGTCGAGACCACGTAGTCGAAAATGGCCTGCGCAGACCTTTGTCGAAGCCGAACGGTGGCCGAGATGACCTCAGAATGAAATTCTGACAACACCAAGGCCTTCAGGCTCTCCCACGAGATTTGGGGCTGTGTCTTCGCCTGTCGAATTTCACTCCAATCTGAGCTGGTGACTCTAGCCTCCTGCAGTGCTGCCCCGAGCTTCGATTTGAGCTTTGATACCAGTTGAAGGAGTACGAGCGGAAGTGCGACACGAGAGAGAGTGCGAGAAGAAGAGCACGATGATATGGTGAACTCCCTCTACTGTAATGTGTAGAGCATAGTGAGTTCTTATTAGGTTTTAACAAAAGAATATGTGTACATACCTGGCGGCCCGCCTACTTACCTTGGCGACCACATTGGGCTTTATACCCCAACAGTTCCTAATGCTTCTTCTGGCAGCAATTCGTTTGGAAATTCTGGTGATAAGGGCAAAAAGAAGATGTGTTGCCATTATTATAAAGCTAATGATCACTTGATCAAGTCGTGTCCTAAGTTGAAGGCCAAAGAGGCTAAGAAGAAAGAGGGTGGTTCCACTGCAAATGCTGGTTCCACTACAAATGCAGCCATTGTTGAGTCTTGTGTGAAAGGAGACTGTGTTGCTGATGTTGATGCAGGATGGGCTTTTAGTACAAAGTGCACTTACAATCCTGCTGTCTATGATGCATGCTTGTCAGTTGCTGCAGATTCACATGTGTGGTATTTTGACAGTGGTGCTACAAAGCACATTACCTCACATCGTGAATTATTCACCTTTCTCAAGTCTGTCCCTCATGGGAATTCAATCACTTGTGCCAACAATGCCTCTTATCCGGTTCAGGGTGTTGGAAAGATTGTGCTTATTGCTGCAAATGGCAGTTCCTTCACACTTGTTGATGCACTTTATGTACCTAGGATCAAGAAGAATCTCTTGTCTGTATCCGCACTTGCCAGACTTGGACTTGTAGTCAAATTTGTGGATGACAGATGTACAGTTCATGATCTCAGTTTTGGTGATGAAATTGTTGCATCTGGCCTTTTGTGTCGTGGGCTATATAAGCTCACTTTGTATGACAAGTGTGGAAAAATTTTTGCAAATGCTGTTGCAGATTCAAGGGCTATTTCAGATGCAAAACTTTGGTATGTACGTTTTGGTCATCTGAATTTTGCTAGTTTGCTGCATTTGCAGAAATCTGATATGGTTGCTTCTTGCCACCTCTTGAAGCACCTATCAAACATGTTTGTGAAGGTTGTATTTTGGGTAAGATGCAGCGTTCTAAGTTTCCAAAGGATGGTTCAGTTCGGGCCACATGCAGGTTGCAGCTTGTGCATAGTAATGTTTGTGGGCCCATGCAAACTCCGTCCTTGGACAATTACCTTTTTTTCGTGACTTTCATTGATGATTACTCTAGGCATGCATGGGTATTTCTGCTTAAACCGAATTCCAAAGTTTTTATGTGTTTCAAAAAATTTCTCGCTATGGCTGAAAATGTCTCAAAATGTCTCGAAATTTCTCGCTATGGCTGAAAATGTCTCGAAATGTACTATGGGCACCCTCTGTTGCGATCGAGGGGGGGAGTATACGTATCATGAATTTAATGCATTTTTGGCTAGTCGTGGGATAAAACACCAATGTACAGTGCCTTATACGCCTCAGCAAAATGGTGTTGCAGAGAGGAAAAATAGGTCACTGACGGAAATGGCACGATGTATGGTCAAAAGTCAAGCTTTACCGCATTCTTTTTGGCTTGAGGCCATCATGTGTGTCACTTATGTACTTAACAGGTGTCCTACGAAAGCTTTGTAGTCTATTACTCCATATGAAGCATGGCATGATAGAAAGCCTTCTATTGAGCACATGTGTGTTTTTGGCTGTTTGGCATATGCTTTGGTGCCACAAACATAGCGTAGAAAATTGGATGATAAGGTTGTCAAATGTGTTTTTGTTGCTTATAGTGCTGAAAGCAAAGGTTACAGGTTGTATCATCCGCAAACAAAACGTATTTTGGTTTCACGGGATGTAGTGTTTGTGGAAGATTGTGTTTAGCCTTGCTGTCATGTACTTTGTTGCCTCTTTTCAGTGGTGGAAGTTCGAATGTAAATTCCAATGAGGCAAATGTACAGCCCATGGGGGTTTCTGAAAATGTTACAGATCAGCCTATTACTGATGTAGATGTACTTGATGTGAGGAAAGGGTTGAAAATGAGCAGGCTAGAGGTATGCCAAAATGGCTAGTGCACACTTTGCATGATAGTAAATTGGATGCACTTTTGTCTAGTCATACTCGTTTAGGCTCTCGCCATGATCTTATGCATCAGATTGTTAGGCTTTGGCTGTGTCTAGCTTACATGATGTTGAGGAGCCTCTGTCTTTTGATGAAGCACAGAATTCAGAAAATTGGATGGCTACCATGCAATCAGAATATGATGCACTTATAGAAAATGACACATGGACTTTATGTGATTTGCCTCCTGGCAAAAAGGCCATTGGTACGAAGTGGGTTTACAAGTTGAAACGCAAGCCGGATGGTGAGATCGATCGCCATAAGGCTCGACTTGTTGCAAAGGGTTATGCACAACATAAAGGCATAGATTATGAAGAGACTTTTGCTCCCACTTGTCGTATGACTACTGTGCATTTTCTATGTGCATTGGCAACTCATTTTGGTTGGGATGTACATCAATGAGACATTGTTACTGCTTTCTTGAATGGTGACATATTTGAGGAAGTTTATGTAACGCAGCCTCGCAGTTTTGTCATAAAAGGACAAGAGGACAAAGTGTGCAGATGTAAGAAGGCTTTGTATGGGTTGAAGCAATCTCGTCGTGCTTGGTATGAGAAAGTTGATACTCATTTGGTTAAACTTTAAGTAGTGTGATGGTGGTATTGCCTTGTGTCAGAAAAGTTGCATAGCTATGTAAGTAGTGTGATGGTGGTATTGCCTTGTGTCAAAAAAGTTACATAGAGACATTGCTATGTATGTTTGGACTTGAGGATTGCAAACCTATTGCCACTCCCATGGAAACAGGTTTGAAGTTGAGTCTACATGATGTTGGAGATCCTGCTGATGTCACTCTTTATCAAACTGTTGTTGGCTGCCTCATTTATGTATGCAACATGAGGCTAGATATTCAGTCTGCAGTCTCACAGGTCAGCAGATTTATGCATAGCCCAGGGTCTAAGCATTGGCAGGCTATCAAGAGGCTTTTTCGCTACCTTAGTGGCACTTTATGTCTTGGCTTGTTTTGTCCCAAGAGGGGATCATTTCCGCCAGACTTACATGTTTTTTCAGACTCAGATTGGGTTGGTTGTTTTGACACGCGAGCGTCCACAAGTGGTTTCTGTTTCATGATCGGCAGTTCATGTATATTATGGTTGAGCAAGAAGCAACCTACTGTGGCCACTTCAAGTTGTGAGGCTGAGTACAGGGCAATCTTCACAGCTACGGTTGAGTGTGTATGGCTCAGACGCCTTATGGCTGATTTGGGTGTTGGATAGGACACTGCCAACACTATCTACACTGACAGTCAGAGCGCATTGGCAGTTGCGAGGAACCCAGTTTTTCATGCTCACAGAAAGCACATTGAGGTGCATTACCACTATGTCAGAGAGAGGCTCTCAATAGGAGAGATCAGCTTGGTTTATGTGCCAACACAGGACAACCTTGCAGATCTTCTCACAAAGGCATTATCTCGTGAGAAGCTTGAAGCTTTCCGCAAAGCTTTGGGCTTACTCCCCTTTGTGGACTGATCATGTCCTCAGGGCATGGCATTTCCCTTTACTCATGTGCCAGCTCTCGTTCACCGCATCACTCCAAGGGGGATTTGTTACCATATACATGTGGTAGTGATGTGTGTGAACACACTAGGACTCTCGGGGCATTTTTTCTCTCTTTAGGAGGTTTTTTCCCCCGAGCATTGTATACACACCCATCACTCTAGGGCTATCTATCTTTCCATTGCACACTAAGTAACACACTCTCTATTGTGTGTCCTTATCTTCCTTTGTCTTCTCCAAGATGTGTGCGTTTCTCTGCAACCCTAATTCCAACAATAGGTATCCCCCATCAAGGGAGACCTTTTACAATACAATTATTCGTGTTCCTTCAATAACTAGCTAGTGCAAAGAAGATGGAAGCTTCAAGCACTAGAAAACACTTTAAAACACAACATCAATTCCCTCACGGTCTCAGACCCAAGACCTCAATTCGAAGATGGTGAGAGCTAGCGGGGTATGAGAGTAGATTGAGAGGAAGAAGGAGTAGTCTTATGAGAAAGATGTATATCTCCTCACATAATCACTTATATTAGCATATCATAGCTTAGTAATTAGCATGGTAGAGGAGATGAGCATGCATTGAAGCTTGGCTCTTGGTTGGATTTGCATCACAAAGCCAAGAGTTGTTGGTGTAGACCTCCCTTCTCACAAGCTTGGAGTAGGTGATAAGCTTTCCATTAAAGCTTGAGAAGGAGAGAGAGAGTCTTCTTGCTTCACACATGAGCTAGTGTCTAATGACTTGACAAAATCAGCCCCCTTTCTCTCTCTTGGTCGACCCCTCTTGCAAATTACTCTTGCTGGCACCCCATTGGCCCATGCCAAGATTAGCCAGTAAGAATTAAGTAGCATAAGTGATAGCCTTTTGGCACGTGTCCCCCTTTCCCCTTTTGTGAGAGCTTTAGGTGATTAAATAATGCAACTAAACTCTCATTGGACCCCTTTGTCTATTGGCCAATAGGAATCAGGAAAGCCATTGGGCTACTGAATGCTCATTCGACCCCCTGGGAGACTATCCAATAGTCTTCTAGAGAGCTTAATTATTATTGGTTCTTTTATGAAGTGTTTTTAACTGAATTAAACTAGATTTACTCTATCCTAATTCTCATTGGTCCACCTCCATGGACATCCAATAGGATTTGAGTGCACCTTGTGGGTATCTGGGCTAGGGAGCTGACATGTGTCCCTCATTCCCTTTGTGTGAAAGAAGCTTGTGTGTGTGTGTGTGTGTTCTCTCTCATCTACTACTTGCAAGGCTGGCCCCCTCCTTTGTAGGAGTTTTGAAGACTTTTTGGTACACACACAAAGCATCCAATTTCCCTAGTGTTGACCTTTGGACACAACCTTTGAATTTTGGAACCTTAGCATTTTGGAAGTCTTAATGGGTTGAACCTTAGGGTCTTTAAAGCCCATTGTTACGCATTGCTCTTTTGCAGATGGCCCCCCCTTTGGATCCCTATTTCCCTCTTGTGGATCCCTATTGTGGCCGGTCTGCTAGCTTAACCAATATTCTCACTTTTTCTCCCCTTGTACTTCCCCATATTAAATGATCAGCTTAACATGAGAAAATCATTTAGGAGAATTAGATATTAGTTATTATGACATTACCTCTCTCTTGAAATCATAGTCGTCCTCGACTATGGGGTAGAGAAGATAAATCCTATTCATTAGTCCTTTTTCTAGCGGGTAGAGGATCCCTATCTTACCCTATGACATTGTTCCAAAATGGATGACTAATTCATTTGGCACTTGAGAGCCTAAGCGGACGCAAGCATGTCTGCACATTAGTCCTATCAATCTTCCATAGTAGAGTGACAAGCTTTACTTGGTGTTTGGAAGACGTCATCTTCGGAAACTTGATTCTAAGCATGCATACTACTTCACATTTGTGCACAATAAAGAAAAAGAGAGTCTTATAAGACAAAACTTTGTTCATTTTAAACATATGTACATTCGCTTACTCTAGGGAAGCATTGTAAGCATTGACAAGGTTTAGGTTATCCTTTAATTTTATGCCTTTCATCTATCTAGCATCTTCAAAAGGATAATTCTTAAACTTAATAAGACATCGTCAGATAGTCTTACAGCCTCTTAATACCTTGTCTTCATGTCGGAGAATGGACTTGAGCTACAACACTTCTTCTTGGTCCTCAATCTCCGGTGGGTCTTCAATAGTTGGTTCTTGAGGTGGCTCTCCTTGGTAAGAATTTAGTAGGCTCAGATGAAAAGCATTGTGTATGAGCAAATGGCTGGGCAACTTGAGTTGATAGGCCATCTTATTGATTGGCCTAAGAATATGGAAGGGACCATAATACCTTTTTGCTAACTTAGCATAGTACTTTTGGTGTTCCGTAGGATTCTTGCCCATGGTGTGCCTTAATCGAGCTTTGAGAAATTTAAGCAAGACTTAATAATTTTCTTTAAGGGCTTGGGATCTTCTGTGCTTATCAGCAGTAGCCTTTTGCCTTTGTTGTGAGATAGAGTTAGCATCCTTACTCTTTTGGAAAGATTCTTGTAGGTCTCGACTATACTCATCTGCAACGAAGATCTTCCCATGTACCTTAAGCAGCAGGGGACTTTTAGATCTTTCCTCAATTACCTCGAAAGGTGCTTTTCCCGTGGAATTATGCACATTGTTGTTGTAGGCATACTCCACTAAGGATAAGTACTTCTGCCATTGGGACCTTTGATCTACTTCCGTTACATAGGCTTCTAGTAGATCAAGAATTGTTACGTTAGCTATTTCACTTTGGCCATCCGTTTGCCGGTGATAGGCCGAAGAGAAGATTAGCCTTGTCCCTAAATTCTCAAAGAGACCCTTTCAGAAATTACTAGTCATTCTAGGATCTCTATCTGACACTATGGGCATTGGCAAGCCATGGTACTTGAAGATTTGTGAAATGAAGAGGGTTTCCATTTGATGGGCTTTGATAGTCTTTTTGACATGTATAAAATGAGCTTGTTTGTTGAACCTGTCTACTAACGTCCATATTCCCGTATTCCCATGGATAGACTTAGGCAATCCAAAGATAAAATCCATGGATATGCTCTCCCATGGTGAATTAGGGATTGGCAAAGGTTGAAGCAATCATGCTCTCCCATGGTGAATTAGGGATTGGCAAAGGTTGAAGCAACCATGCTCTCCCATGGTGAATTAGGGATTGGCAAAGGTTGAAGCAATCCAGGTTGCTTCCCTCTATCAAACTTCATCTTTTGGTATACCAGACATTTAGAAACATATTCTTGTATGTTTGCTTTCATGGTAGGCCAATAGAATATGTTTAAATCCCTTTTAGGGTAGATTGAATCCCTCTATGCCTCGCATAAGGAGAAGCCTGAGATTCATACATTACTTTCTCACGTAGTGAGTTAGTAACGCATAGTCTATTGCCATAGAGAAGATAACCATCTTGTAAAGTAAATGGTTTCTCTATCTTCCCTAGTGCAAGGGCTGAAACCACATCTCTAAAATCGGGATTAATTTCATACTCATCTATCATAGAAGATAGATCATTTGAGTTGCTATGGAAACCGCATTCACTCTTGGCCGTCTTGAGAGTGAATCGGATACTTGATTATGCTTGCCAGCAATGTGAGCAATATGAAAATGAAATTGTCAAAGAAAATTTTCCCACCTCATTTGTTTGTCGGAGAACTTGGTTCGTGTCATGAAAGAAGTCCCCAACAGATAATGCTTCCATTAGTCTAAGGCATGTGGAACTGCGAGGAGTTCCTTTTCATATATGCCTAGAGCTTGCTCAATAGGGTCGAGCCTTCGACTTTCATAGGCTATGGTGTGCCCTTCTTGGAGAAAAACAGCTCCAAGGCAATCACCACAAGCGTCACGTTGGACCTCAAATGGCTTTGAGAGATCCGGGAGTGTAAGCATAGGTTGAGAGATAAGCTTTTCTTTAAGCTTTTCGAAAGCATTGTTCTCCTTGGCAGACCATGTATACCTAACATTTTTCTTTGTTAGGTCATGTTGTGAGAACTTTTCTATGAAGCATCTATAGTATGCACACATACCTATAAATCTTCTTAGTTCATGAAGATTCCTTGGTTTAGGCCATCCTTTTATTACCTCTAGTTTTGATAGATCCATTTGGATGCCATCTTGAGAGATAATGTGACCTAAATACTGAATCTCTTGTAAGAAAAACTCACTTTTCTTTCGATTAATATAAAGTTTATTCTCTCTCAAGACTTGAAATATTATCTAGAGATGTTGCTTGTGTTCGTCTAGTGAATTAGAGTAGATGATAATATCGTCAAAGAACACTCCAGTAAAGGTTCGGTGAGGCCTAAATAGCTTCTCCATCAAGCGGTTAAATGTGGCTGGTGCATTGGCCAAGCCAAAAGGCATGACAATGTATTCATAGAGACCAAACGTAGTGCAAAATGCGGTCTTTACAATACCTTGATCAACTATCCTTACTTGATGGTAGCCACTTTTTAGGTCAATTCTACTAAAGTAGGTCGACCCTTGTAGCTTATCAAAAGGTATTCTCCATGGGAAATCTATTCTTGATAGTGATTTTATTTAGTGCTCTATAGGCGACACACATTTGATATGTGCCATCTTTCTTTTGCACTAGTAGCACAGGTGAACAAAATGGAGATGAGCTAGGCCTAACCATGCCCTTCTCAACTAACTCATGCACTTGCCGCATAATCTCCTCTTGTTGATCTTGCAAAACTCTATAAGGAGGTTTATTAGGCGGTGAACTTCCTGGAAGAAGTTAAATTGCAAGGTCATCATTGCCTCATTTAGGAGGTAGTTCACAAGGGATGTTGTCAATAAAAACATCTTGAAACCCCTTGAGAAAATTGGATAACTCTAATTTCTTGTGATTGTTTATATTTTCTTTCACTAAAGCATTAGGTTCATTTTGAGGATCTTTAACACAAATCATGTACACAGGAATAGAGCTCTTTATTGACTTATTGAAAGCTTGCGTATGTGCAATGGGTATGGTGTTACCCAACTCCTTAGCATATATGTACATATCTTTTTCCCTGTACTTAAAGTAGATTTTCTTTTCAGGGAATTTAACATTGGCAGCCGTGCGATCAAACCATGGTGCCCCTAGGATTACATCCTCATGCTTGAGAGGAGAGATAAAGAAGTCCTCTTTGTGCACATAGCTTTGGACATGGAACCTCAATTTCTTGATTAAGGGAGCGACTGAAGCTTCTTGCCCCTTGAAAGCACCATCTACGGGTAGGACATCTCCCATATCGTAAGCTTGTATGCCTAGCTTGGTGGCCAACTCTGTGGATATAAAATTGTGAGTAGAACCAGGGTCAAAGAGAATAAAAGAATCATGTACACTTACCTTTCCCCAAGCATGGCATAGAGGAGATCCTTTGTGGTGAGCTTCCTCTTCTTGGATTTCAACCAAGGTAGCTTTAGGAGGCTCATGGTGGGTGTTCTTTTGGGGACAAGCGCGGTACGCATGTCCTTGCTCGCCACATTTGAAGCAACGGTTATCCTTGTGATAACGCTCAAGCTCTTTAGGAGAGAGTTTGTTTTTGCCTTTATAAACTCCCTTCTTCTTAGCTTTGTGGTTATTGGAAGTTCCCTCAGGAAACTTTTGGACATCGTCCTTCCCCTTAGGCTCATTAGAACCCTTGTTTTCCGTGGGCTTAGGATTTCTCTTAGCCCCCGTTTAGAAATTGATTCGTAAAGCCACTATAGTATAGTGTATGACCGCATATATGGTGCGGGGCCTTTGGGAGTTAACATACTCCGTCATTTCTTCAGTTAAGCCCGCACAAAATTGTTGTTTTTGCTCTCCAAAATCCATCTTTTTGAAGACAATGGCTTTGAGATGTAAATCCCAAAACTTGTCTACATATTTGTGAATAGATTTGTAGGGAGAGAGCTTCAAGCTTTGCCATTCGGTGAGTACTTTGCCTTTGGCATCGGTGGCCAAAAACTGCTTTATAATGGAAGCTCTTAAAGCTTTCCATGTTTGTGGAGCTTCACCGTTGGCCCGTAGGCTAGACCACCATTGCTTGGTGGACTTTTGAAAGTGCATAGCTACATGGCGTAGCTTAGAGGACTCCGTGAAGCCCTCATCTCCAAACGCCGCATTGAATTGTTGGATGAAAGCCAAGACTTTGTCGTAGCACTAAAGGTGCCATCGTAGGTAAGGAAAGAGATGCTCTTTCCTCTCTCTTTGAACTTCTTGAGCTTGGATGATCTCTTCCATGCGGCATAGGATTTCCTATGGCCTCTTCTTTTTGATGGTTCAAACATCGCACCATCGCTTTCTTCGGAAGATGAAGAATTTGAGAGAGATGGAGAAGAGGGTGACCTCTTTCTCGCCTTTTTCTTGCCTTGGTCTTCCTTGTTGGCACCATCACTTTCTTCATAAGACGAAGAAGATGAAGAAGATGGAGAAGAGGGTGACCTCTTTCTCGCCTTTTCCTTCTCTTGCTTTTTATCATCCCTCTTTGAATTATGATATGGAGAGGTGTGCGATGGTCTTCTCCGTTTAGGAGGTGATGGAGAGCATTTTGCCCACCATCTTCGTGGGGCCATCTCTGCCGAGGTGGTAGGAGAATGACTTTTGTCATTCCTTTGGTAGGGGCTCTTGAGTTCTCCTTTGGGAAGGAGATGCATCATCAAGAAGGAAATTTTTGTGTCCTTCGTATGGATCCTCTTCTTCTTCCCGAATTGGAGAGAGGCCTTGTTTGAGGACAGATCAAACGGGCACCCAACTGGCCGGACATGTAGCCGGACACCACATTTGTAGTCGATTATTTTGCCGAGTTAGTGTAGTAATACTCTGTGTAAATCCTGATTACAGAGTAGTGGATCAATCCCCTGAGTTGTAATGATGTACCGATATTTGTAAAGGTCCGTGTGAGCCGGCCACTGGCCATTTAGAATGCCCTAGGTATAAAGGTCAATAACTTTAATGTGAAGAGGAGGGCTTATTTTGAGAAGAAGAAGGGAGCTCTGAAAACGTATGCTCAAGCTACGAGCTGCTCCAAACTTGTAATCATCGTAGCTAATGATTTGGTAATCCGTTTTTGATTCAGAAACTTGCATTGTGTTCCTCTCTCTTTGCTCTTTAATTCAAGTGTAAGCATTGTTAGTTTTGCTGTGGTTCACGACTGCGCGTCTGTGAGCTATAATTGCAAATTTGAGTGCTTAAATCATTGTTTATAGTCGTTTTGACCATAGGAGAGTGTTCTTAGACCATAGGACGACAGTTCTGGATAGTTATGTTGCAGTTTTTAGGACCTTTTTCATGATGGATCGTGATTTTGGTACCTTGTTGGATTGCAACCAGACTTGTTAGGATAGTGCCCCTAGGTGTCCTAGACCTCCTCCTAAAGTTTCATTGTATTTTGAGTCCGTTCGAGTGCCGAAATGGCGTGATGACCTAGAGTTGTGAGAAAGGAGATAGACATATTTCCCTGATCTTTGAGTGTTGGTTTGCTTGTTGAGCTAGTGTGTTTTCTTGTTAAGGTTCACTTCGTGAGATTGACGATCTCATAGAGTCTCCGTGCCCCATCGGAGTCACTTTCCTAGACAAGGGGTTAGTGCTTGATAGAGTCTAGAAGGCGAGGACTTGTTAGATCTATTCTTGAGAAGTAAAGAGGGTTGTGAGTGAGATAGCCAAAAGCATTTCATTCTTCAATTTTCTCTATGCTTTCAGAGTGCTGTACCGTTTTTGTTACGACTTTATTTTGTACCATTTTGTTTGTTTTTGTTTCATGTTCATTTCAATACTTAGGAGTAGGGTAAGTAGAAACTACAACGATCAAATTTGGGCTAAAAGATTGAGGGAAAAAAGGGTGAAAATCATATTTTGGCAAAAATGACCATAACTCTAAAAATTTGAAAATTTAATGGTAGAGATCTCAAAAGTGATCCAAATTCAAGAATTTGTGGATCTAGGGCATCAATATACTCTCTAGAAGCAATCTAAGAAGTTTGGTTATATTCTGTGGAGGAACATGGATCGCTATCCATGTACCCCAAAAAACCAAATTTGCAAAAAAGTGACTAGATACACTGTACATCATTGGGAAACTGCTCTGATCAAGTTTGCTTGAAAGAAAACTCAAAAAATCACATCAGAATTGGGTGTTAGGGGAAAAACAGCAAAACAGACATTGCAGACACAAAATTGAGCAAATCTTGAGATTTTGGGATCCAAATTCAAAAAGGGGTGAGATTTGGCTTCTACAGGGCATAAAGAACCAACAGAACAAAATTCATGAAAAAATGCTGCCAAACATGGATCGTGATCCATGTACCTTTTTGGCATTTGGGGCTAATATTTGACAAATACATTCCTGATATCATTTAGAACAACTTTGCCAAAGGGGGCCATGTCAAAAAATTGACAAAAGTTGGTCAAAATAGCCAAATACAGAAACTAGTCAAAAACCGCAGGACAGACATAAAAACTTGCTTTTGAATGACAAAAACTGGTCCAAATCCAAAATTTTTGATACCATAGCATTTAGTAAACATGTTGATCCCGATGGTACCAAGAAATGTCAGTTTGGTTTCCAAACATGGATCGCGATCCATGTACCTCATGAAAATTTTTGGAAAATTTTTTGGCTGAGATTTGAGTAGTGGATAGCTGACACATAGACAAACACTTTTCCCAAAGGAACCATATGCAAAAAACTTGTAAAAAGTGGTCAAAAGAGCCAAAAACAGTTCATTGTCAAAACTGCCACAACAGAATGTAAAAGTCAAATTTGGTAGGGCAAAACTGACCCAAATTCCAAAAAATTTGTGAGCAATCTACAAACATCACAAGCTATCAACACACAAAAAATTTAGATCCAAAAGTGGTGGAACATGGATCGCGATCCATGTACCTCTGAGAAATTTTTGGAAAAAACCTTTTCAAGCTAGTAGCAGAGACTATTGTGAACAAAAGTCCCCAAAGAAATTTTGTCAAAAAAGTTCAAAAAGTGGGTGAAAAGAGCCAAAAACAGTTCAAGGTGAAAACCCTAAAGTTGACCTGTGAATTGACTTTTGACTGACCTAAACAAGTCCAAATCATACAAAAACCATATAGCAGGGATCAGGAGACCAAGGACAAGCTGTGTGTCAAGTTTTAGTACCTTCTGACACATAGGTACATGGATCGCGATCCATGTTTCTTTGTCACAGACTGATACCATATTTGCACCATAGCTAGAGGACATCACAAGGAATCTAATGGTCTTTTCAAAAGTGAATTTGGATACCAAAAACCAAACCAAAAGCCCATAACTGCAAAGTACTCTGTGCAAGTGCCAGAATTGACCTAACTTTCAATCCAGAGGTCCATTTTCAAAAAAAATTGATACCATAGGACCTCCTAAGCATGGTGAATCTAATGATACCAAGAGAAGTCAATTTGGGCTCCAAACATGGATCGCGATCCATGTACCCATAGTGACAGCTTGCCCTGAAACTTTCGAAATCAGTAGTGCTTACATAAGAAAACATATCCCCAAGTCCAATTTTGAAAAAAAATGAGCAAATTTGGGTCAAAAGGGAGCAAAACAGGTGACACATAGAAAACTGCAGTGCAGACCTAGTATTGGGTATTTGACCTGTTAAAACAAGTCCAAATCCAAAAATATATGAGATTTAGCTTGTGGACATAGTCAGAAACAAACTTTTGAGAGGACAAGTCCAAGTGTGGTTGAACATGGATGGCGATCCATGTATCTCCACCTCAGATTTTGATGAAAATTGGTATATAGCATGCTTATGACCTTGTCTACACATAGTCAAAATTTGGAGAAAAAAATTTGACAGGGAACATGGATCGCGATCCATGTACCTCTCAGCATAGTGGGGGTATCTGACTTGGTGATCTTGTAGATATACTTGATTACATCCCAAATCTCAAGTTTGAGCTAAAGATACCTTATGGAGACCAAGATACAAGCCAAAGTTCCTGTGTTCTCGTCTTGAGATTGTTTTGAGTGCTGTTTCAAGTGCAGTTCACTAAAATTGCTCTAACTTTTGATAGACAACTCCAGATTGAGTCAGGTATAGCTAGGAAGAAAGCTTGTGGGCAATAGTACACACCTAGACCTGAATTTTAGAGCTGAATTTTACTAGGTTTCCTAGATCCAAACTTTTAGGGTACCCCAAGACCAGTTTCCAGAGACCAAAAAGTCATAAATTCCTGACTTTTGAGAGACCTGACCAGGGGCAAAAAGAGATAAGTTGCACTAAGCCAAAGTGAGCTTGTCAAGGACTATCTTGCAAGTTTTCAGTGAGCCTTAACCATGAAAAATCATCCACCACCAGGGTTCTCTACTCCACTCAGAGCATGAAAAACGCAAGAAACGTTGCAATGCCTTCAACAGAGTACATAGAGGAGGGGCATCCTTTGATCAACAAACCAAACGTGAGATTCATTAGAACCAATGAATCCATGCAAGTTATAACGGATTATGCTCATGATGGCTTATACAGTTTCACAAACAGGGAGCCATACATCTTCTACAGGTGTGTAGAACCCAATGCTAGGGAGTTGACCACCCATAAGAACCTCTATGCATTCACATATACAGATGCCAATGGAGTGCAAGTTTTAATGGTAGATAAGTATGGAAGAGAGTACACACTTGTCAATCCAATTGACTTAGAGAGATACACATACAAGGGTACTCCGATTCTTACTTACTTTCAGCCAAAAACGATGCCAGAGCGCATATCAGAGAGGATTCCGCCAGGATTTTCTCCAAGATGAGAGCAGCAAACGAGAGATGTCTTTCCAAGAGACAACGAATTGGTTAGATTAGTGACTAAACCCCAACAATTAAGACCATATCAAGTGGCTCAAAGTGTCAAGACAAAGTACAGTGGGTCAGGAGATCCATATGCTCACGTCTCACTCTTCAAACAAGTTTTGAGATCTGACCAGACATTAGGGGAATTTTGAGGTCACTTTTGTGCCCTGTAAAAATATGTAGAGAGAGAATATATACTTTATTTAAAAAATAGTGAAATGTTTGTAAAAAGGTGAGTTTGCGTCCTTTTTACCTCCGCGGAAACATGTCATTGTCAAATCTTTCTAGGATCTTTAGTATTCTAAAAAATACTCCCTCCAAAACTAACGAAAACGTCAGTTCTGGCCCAAAATTCAAAATTTCACTTGCCGAAACAACCCTTTTCTGTGTCGTCTTCTTCCTCGTATCTGCAGAGCTTTTCTCTATAGTACTATCTCTAACAAATACTGTTAATAGACTTCCATGGAGAAGAGAAACTTATACCATCTACACATTGAGCTAAATGAAGAATATTGTCCAGTGTGCAAGAGAAACAAATGTGCAGAGGTGTCCTCGTCCATATTTGAAGCAATGCGGCAAGATTAAAAAAAACACATTGATCTCTGGACTGATGGAAGATTGTATCCAGTGGACCCAATGACAAAGAGCACTCCCCCATTATCAAATTGTTCATCTTTGATAAAATTTGTGGGTGATGGTCAAAGAGGGTTGCTGGGTTATACACAGAGTCTTGCGGTAGAGAGAGATATTCTTAAGTTAGAAGATCATTTGGCCAAACAAATGATAAATACTCTTAAACAACAGCTTGAGGAATGTAAAGAGAGCAACGAAAAGCTACAAACTCAGCTCAAACAAGCTAGAAGAAAGAATACAATGTTAGGAAACAGACAAAGAGAAAAGAAGTCAAAGAACATTGAAGCCTTGAGACGTGGTGGAGGAGGTTGCAGCAGGAGAATCAGAGCAGCAAGGTATATATGCTTATTTTATATTGTTAAGTTGCTACTATTCTTTGTTAATATGCTTAGGTTACTTTTCTTTGTTAATATGCGTAGGTTACTTTTCTTTGTTAGGTTGTTAATCTTTTTGTTAGGTTGTTATTAAGACCCTATTGCAGCTGTTCTTTATTAAATGATTTAATTTAGTTGATCACTATTTGTTTATTTTGTTGGTGTCATTTGGACAAGATCAATAATCAGTTAATTTTGTACCTTTTGATTTAGGACTTTGCTACAACCAAACTCTGCATCAAACATGGAAATGGCAGCTAAACATTATTGTGATGTTTTACCTCCCAAGGTTGCCAAAAAGATTTTCACAGAGAAGAAGTTTAACAAGGCAAAGGAGCAGTGCATTGAGGGATTTTTGTAGAGCTCTTGCTTGGACAAGGAGGATGTGCAATATACTATGGATAAGGTAGGCATTAGCAGAGATGGTTATAGCAAGCTGTTTAGAAATGTGAACTCAAGTTTAAAGCAATGTAAAGTCAGGTCCTCTTTGCTTCCAAAGCCATCCATTGTGCAGCAGGCAAGGAAAAAGATCAATGAGAGGATAATGGAGATGTTGGGTGAACCTCACCACATTCATGGTACCTATCATGGTAAAAAGAGGGATCTTCAATTTGACCAGTTCAATAATATTTTCCTTGACTTGAAGACACTTCACAAGGAAATGATCAGATTCTATGAGCTGGAGCATACAGAAGCAAATGGTGTTGTCAGTTTTGTGATAAAGCTTGATGAATGCGAGATTGTTAAGAACAGAAAAATTGAGAGGATTTCCATAACTTTAATGAACAGAGCATTGAAACCGAAGGATACCAAGTACTTCAGCATGCAATCGGAGAAGAATGTCTGGTGGCTAGGTGCTTTTGAAGTAGAGAGTGAAGACTTTGATGTTCTGGATTGGGTTTTCCATCAAACAACAATACCCAAAGTCATTAATGCACAAGAATTAGGGGAAGAGCTTGAAGTTGAAGGGTTTGGAAGTTACAGGGTGGAATGGCACATGGGAGGAGACCTTAAAACCCTTAAATGTATGTACAATGTCTCCAAAGGAGCTATGGCAAAGAGCCCTTGTCTGTATTGTATGGCATCAACAAAAGAATGTAATCCTGCAAATTGGAACAAAGCACCCAATAGGCATACTCAAGATCCAAACTTCAAAGCAGTTTTAAATATTCCACTTGCTAATGTCCACATATGCACTCTGCATGCTCTTTGCAGAATTGTGGAGAAAATTGTACATCTGTATGTGGGGTTTGCCTGGAAGTTACAGCCAAAAGCAGCTAGAGATGCTGCAATGAAATGTATTGAAAGGGTTTTATCAATAAGGTTAAGATTGAAATAGACCTGAAGAGATCTTCAAATGGAAACAATGTGCCTAGAAAGGTCTTTGTTGGTGGTGTGAAGGCCAGAGCTTTCCTAGGGTTTCATGGCAAACTAGGAAAGGTAAATGCCAAGAAGGGTTCATCCAATGTGAAGTATAACCAGTGGAAAGCTCTCCACAATGCCATCAAAGATCATGGTCTTGAAGGTACATCAAGAAATGAGGTCCATTGTGGGCAAGCACATAGGATGCCATTGTGGAAAAATAACCAGCTCTAGAACCAATAAGTCCAGGGAAGAATCCAAAAATTCTGATGGCTTCCTCCTTTTCCACCAATATTAACTTCTCTAACCCTGGAGGAAGCTGATATGAACCAACAACCTTTGCAAGTGCTTTAATTGCAAGCATTGGTAGCAATGGTTCTCTTGTAAACTTGTTATGGAATATAATGACAGTCTCTTTGTTGAGCTTCCCAATAAAGTGTCCCAAGCTCTGGTTCCTTCCTAAATTTAATGGTCTGGAACCCTTCCCCCTGCCAATGAATTTGTCTGTGTCCAGTATTTCAATCTACAAAAATATGTCTTGGTTAATTGTTTGGCACATTAATTAGACAAAGCAAAATGGTCATAAACATACCTTAGGAGACTCATCCTCCTCAAAAAAGGCAGGTTCCCATATATCAATGGATCTAGTTGCCCTTACTTCATAATCTCTGGTCTTTTCCTCTCCCATATGCTCTATTTTAAGCCTTTTTTGGATCTCATTGAACTCCTCTTCAAAACGTACACCCTGTTGCTCATATCTCAGAACAATGTCCTGCACAAGCTTTCCAACACTTGAGCTGTCAATAAAATTTTCTGCCTCTGTGTCCAAGACTGCTAAGGGGCAAGAAGAGTAATCAATGAATCCTATGTCATTACATCCCCACTCAGCCAAAACTTCCCTTAGATCAAAAAGATGCTGAATGTCATTCAGCAAAACATATTCCTTTTTGTTAACTTTGTATGTGGAAAATGTTGTTGTGCAATGCAAAGGATCAACATCTTCATCCTCAATGTCAACATTCTCCACTTTAGTGATGTTTTCTGCTTTAAATTTTGCAATGTCCAGCATCTCAATGCTTTGTAGTTTCTCTTCTTCTTCATGGAACTCCATCTCCCTCTCCTCTTCCTCCTCTTCCTCCTGGTCCTCCTCAGCCTGAGAAATCTGCTTTGGAATCTGTTTGCCCTCTGGTGTTGGGAGTACACTGAAGAAAATGATAAGTCCAAGGTCATACTCTACCAACTGGCAATGCATATTACCATGAAATTTGTAAGGCTTTATGATCTTTTTCCAGGCTGGATGAAGGCTTGAACACTTCTTTGCAATACCTGTCCTTGCCAAGCTACCTGATTTGCATATATCAAGAAAATGAACAAGATTATCAAGCCTGTGATCTTTGGTCAATGCTGTATATCTCTCTATCAATTCACTAATTTGTGTGGAGAAGCCATCCACAAGTAGTTGAAGCTCAAAGGCATCATTAAAAATCTCTTTGACACTTTGAAATCTTGCAAGTTCATTAACTTTGTAAAGAAAAGACATCAGCCTCTCATCAGCGGTCTCTTGCATATCCTCTGTATCCATTATGACAATCCACAAATGTCTGAGAAAGAGAAAAGAGAAGTCCATCAAGACATTAAGAAGTAGACATGACATTAAGAAATATATTTCTTCTATGACTAAAATATATCAATAAACTACCCTTCCTTAATAATGCAAAAAACTAATAATGGTTTACAAACAAGTTTGCAAGTTGTAAATCTAAGCAAGCAAGAAAGAATTACAACAAATTGTGTCACTTGCTATGCGAGCTGTGAGGGTGAGGAGAGAGTTGGCACTCAATAAATTCTCTTACGGCGTGTCACTGGGTAAGCGGTCGACACCTTCAAAATTCGCGCACGGGGTGTCGCAGGGTGTCGCTTGGAGGCTTTATTTCTAGCCTTGTGAAGGACAATGAGCGGAAAAGTGGGTTGGGTAGGTTGTTTATATGGCCAAAAATGCCGCCTCGAGGGGTGTGCCAAGCGGTTTCCGCCTCTAAGTTTGTGCCCAACGGCTAGTATGCACCTAGGGAGTTGTGCACCTAGGGAGTTGCGCATAGCGCCCTATACAAGCCCGAGAAGCACTCAAATCGAGCACATTCTTGCCCAATTTTTCCCGATTCTTGCTGCGCTATTATCCGATTCTTGCGGCGCTTTCACAACCCAATTTTACCCGCACTTGGAACAATTGTCACCCCGTCACCCCGTGCGCGATCTTTGTATGTGTGAACTTTTTCTTCGCTTTGCTATTTTGCCTACGGGGTGTCACTCGGTCGCGAGCCGCTTGGAAGGTGAAAACTTCCAATGCTATGGTTATCCCGCACGGGGTGTCATAATAGGAAAAAAATGTTTGTTGTTTGTTACTAATGTTTGTTGTTTGTTGTGCAGCAATCATTCCTATTCCTTTTGAAGATGGCAAGGACCATAAGAACAATCGTCACCCCGTGCGCGATCTTTGTATGTGTGAACTTTTCCTCGCTTTTCTATTTCGCCTACGGGGTGTCACTCGGTCGCGAGCCGCTTGGAAGGTGGAAACTTCCAATGCTATGGTTATCCCGCACGGGGTGTCATAATAGGAAAAAAATGTTTGTTGTTTGTTACTAATGTTTGTTGTTTGTTGTGCAACAATCATTCCTATTCCTTTTGAAGATGGCAAGGACCAAGAAGACTGCAAGGAAAGTTGATGAGCCTCTATCCAAAGATGAAGAAGAGATTCCTAAGCCTAGCAAAGCTTCAGCTAGTACTTTACCAAACCAACCATCCACTTCTAAAGATCCTGGCAAACCAACCTCTGCTGGCACAAAGAAGACCAAATCTCAAAGGAAGGATTCTTCTCTACCCGACCCTAAAACAAGCAAAAGGAAAGATACACATCAGAGGAAGGCTTCCAAGCCTGTGCAGCTTAAGCCTCTCCTTACAAAGAGAAAGTTCAAGCAGGGGGTCAAATGTCTAAGAGAGATAAGGAAGGCCATAAAGGCCATCAATCTTGCAATTCCCAAACTGCCCTTCCAGAGACTGTGCAGACAAGTTGTAGAGGAGTATAAGATTTCCATGAGGTGGACTAGTACTGCATTGGCATGTATCCAGGAGGCTTCTGAGGACTTTATGATTGAGATTTTCCAAGATGCCTATATTTGTGCAGCTCATGCCCATAGGGTTACTCTGATGGACAAAGACATGATCACTCTTAGGAGGCTGACATACAGGTTTTCAAAAATTTTGGAGCCTGTCCCTATGCATGATATAAAGGCATTCAATATTCTCAACATTCCTCCATGGAGGAAGCCCAAGGAGCCTGAAGTAGGAGTTTTTGATATTACTGAAGAAGAGGAAAAGGAAAGGAAAAAGAGAGCCAAGTAAGACAAGGAAATTGCAGAGAGAAAGGAGCTTGACCTGTTGGAACCTCAGCCAGTGCCCCTCTTGAGGAGTGTCAATCCTACTGGTTTTGTTGTCACTCTATTCAGTGGGGAGGATCCTAGGGAGGATTACAATTCACTTGACTCTGAGACCTTGGAAATTCTCAAGGACTGGACCAAGGAGATGAATTCTCCACTCCTTATCACATGCCTTAGGTTGTTTTTGTTTTCCTCTGTATTTCTTTTTATAGCAAGAACTCTTTATATAACAAGAACTCTTTACCAGGTTAATGATGCATTCATATGAGCCAGACCTTCAACAAAAGGTGGAGATTTTAGACCCTGCTATCTCCCAATTTCTCAGGACAGAGACAAACATTAGAGAGTTCACAAAGTGGTTGACTCATGTGGACTTGGAAATCTGTGAATTTTTCTTGATTCCTTATCATGAGAGGTAAGTTTTCTACCTACACCTTGTGAAGAGAATTTGCTAATTCACGTTAGAAGGCTAACTGAGGCTTGTTTTTATAGCTCACATTGGAGTTTAATTGCAATTGATATTGTGAAAAGAAAATGCTACTTTGTCAATTCTCTTGCTGGAGTACATGGTCAAGCAAAATTGTAAGTATAGCAGCAGACACATTTTGTAAACCATAAGCACATACTTTTAGTAAAGCAGAACCTCATTTATAAAGAATTTTGGATAGTGCTACTATAAGATTTATAGATGCTGAATGACATCCATTTTGTAGTGGTGAAGGTTGGAATTCTTTATGCTTTGTTCACTTCAATGGATTATCCTCAAAGATTTTCTCCCAAAAATACATGTAATGAATTGCAGGTTCCAATCCAGCCTGAAAGCCATTCATGTGGATGGAGGGTATTGAAAAATGCCAAGCTCCTCTTGGACTTCATATACTGCAATGACAATCAGGATATAGAAGTATAGCATATTTCATATTTGCCAGCTGTATTTTTTCTCATTTTATTGTTCCTAAAACTTGCTTTCTATTGCCTTGTATAGATCAACAGAGAGTGCTATGGTTGACAAGAGCAAGGATTACCAAGTATATGATTGAAGCAAATGGAGAACTGCAAGAGGTATTTGAAGATGATGATGTTGAAGAGAGGGGGAAAGCAAAGCTGGAAGATGAAGAAGAGAGTGGTGAGCAGGAAAAGGCAAGTGAAGAGATGGATGATAAGAGAAAGAGGAAGCAGCCTTCAAGCCCTCCAGTCAAGCCCACTTCAAAAAGAAAATCTCCCAGGACAAAAGAGCCCACTTCAAAAAGAAAATCTCCTGCAAAAGCACCAACCCCATTAAGGAAGTCCCCTAGGGATAGGAAAACTCCTGCCAAAAAACTATTCTAGCTTATTGTAGCCCACTTGTATCAAGCTTCTCAGTTCTCTATTGTATCCAATTGTCTATTCTATAGCCCACTTGTAACCAATTGGCCCTTGTATGGACCCTTGTATGTAAGTGAAAATATTTGAAATTGAATACTTGTTTTAAGACTCTGTTACAAAATCAAATCATTGGATGTTTGAAAAAGTTGCATTTCAATAACAAAATAAAGATCCTTTTAAATCATGTGATACAAAATAAGATCCTTGTAGGTCATGTGATACAAAATAAGATCCTCGCAGGGCATGTGTTACAAAATTGCCTTGAAGGATGTTTAAGGCACCAAATGTACAATGCCATCCAAGATGTCCTTGCACTGTAGCATGTTTTCATTCCTTTTTGATACCTACAAAAACAGTCAAAGTTAAATAAAGAACCAATAAGAGAACAAGAGACTTTTAGGCATAATAGTTACCTTTCTACCATTTACTTGAAAGCAGAATGTTGTGGGCAGTTCAATTTCATCATTTTGCAGGTCCAATCTCAATTGTTGTAAGCTACACATGCCTCTTATCTTTACAATTGACAGATGCTCATTGTTTACCCATATATCAATGTCTTCTATTGGGCTGTCAATGAAGTCCTCCATGTCTTGATCAAGTGGAGTTAGCTGACCACCAACATAGTGCCATCTTCAGTAATAAAATGACATAATGAAGTTTTGTGTCCCTATCATGTATTTGCAAGCAATTGAGCCAGCTTGCACATAACAAGTGATTCCATTCACTGTTTTGGTGTTCCAATGCTCATCCACAAATTCAAGTACATTTGCTGAGTCTAAAGTCTTCACTGAAAACATTGTTCTAGATTTTCTGACTTCAGCATTAGAGAACAAGTCTATAGAAACTACAATGGGCATGAATATAGAAATTCTACTCTGTCCATTTTGATCAGTCGTGTTGTAAGTGATAATGGCTTCAATGGAAGTTCTTGGTCGTTTTGATCGTGATGAAGATTCCATGGTGAAAAAAGAAATGAGCAGAGAAGTCTAGTCTGAGTTCAAGAGAAGAATAAGCAGAATGTGCAAAAAACGGTTCAAAACTGGAAAAGATCATGAGATATAATCCAAACGTTGTTTTATGATGGCAACGTGCAAAATGAAAACAATATAATATGAGAAGTACGTCTTTCTAAAAGCGACAGCTATTAAATGCCTTTGCACTTTTACTTGTTTACATTGCTATTTACCAGCTCAAAGTTGCAGTAAAGATAGACTATTTGCTTTTTTTGTGAGTTTTCAAAAATAGAGGTTTCGTAACGGAAGCTCTTCAACCATTGGTTGAGACCACTCTCTCTCTACACGCTAAAAGGCACAAAAATGACCTCAAAATTCCCCTAATGTTGCGGATTTCCATACTCAGTATGAAAGGGATTTGGGTTAACATTGGAAGCAACAACCTTGACTTGGTTCCAACCACTAAATAGAGATGATTTTCCAAACATAGCACAACTCTTACAAGAGTTTGTAGAGGAATTCTCCAAAAGGGGAATCAAACATAACATAGTGTCCCAAATGTACGCTTTCAAACAAAAATCGAATGAAAGAGTGAAGGAAGCTTTGCTTTGCTTCAAACAATACATTGATAGATGTCCTGTGAGAGAGTTACCGTAAGATGAGAGATTGTCAGTTCTATTCATAGAGGGCTTGAGTAATGAAACTCTCAAAAAGGACCTACATTTGAAAGGATGCACAACATTAAACCAAGTCACTAGAGAAGTTCTATATCTAGTTGACAATTGCAAGGCCTACGGAGAGGTGACTGAAGATACAGACAACACGACTAGTAGTGCCTCTTCTCCAAAGAGCGAACCCACCACAAAGCAAGATGTTCAAACTCCTTGGGAACCAATCATTGATCAAGTGGTCGAGGGGGTGATTAGAAGAATAAACCAAGGCTACAAGCAAAACCTAAATGTACGACACCCTCAATTGAGGATATGCAATACTTGCGGAGGGGATCACCCCACTCTATGGTGTAGCACTCAGCCAAAGCCACAACATGTGGTAGGGCAACAACCATCTCTTTTGAATGATGGTAGAGAAGTAGTCAACTACTCTCAACCAACGTATATGCCACAACCCGTGAAAAACCAGTACTCCATGGATATGAATACGCTCATGTTCATAGCCAATCATTAGGAGTATGGTTCAAAGAACATCCTCACAAGGCAAGAACAACCATTAGCTGGATCACCAGCTGTGAAACAAGAAGGTCCACGCTATGAGTGTGGAGGTGATCATTGGGCACAAAGTTGTCCAAACAAGGGTCCACAAATCAAATTATTCGTATTTTGTGAACGTTGCCAGATAGACCATCTATGCCAACACTCTGCTAAAAATCCAAACTACAGAGGGAAAGAAACAATGAATGTTGTAGGCATGATCCCTTCTTCAAGCGGATCCGAGGTAGAACCTGGCATTCCTTTAAACATGATGACTCAAGCTCAAGCTCAAGAAGCTGCCGAAAACAAACCAGTTGAAAAAGCCACATTACCTGTTCAAACAGAATTTGAGAACAAATCGGTGAGAACCTTCGGAAGAAGATCATGGAAAGGCAGACAAGAAAAAATGAAATTGAAGAGGCTGAAGGAGAAAGCAACTTTGGAAACTAAACTGAATCAAACAAGAGAGGAGCTTAGACAAGAGCAAGAAAGGAACAAAAACACAAAGGGACCTAAAGAGTCAAAGACTAACTTGGGAGGTTCAGTCTTGGTCGACAAAGTGTTTAAACCTTTAGACGGGATCTTGAAAGCTTATGAAGTTAGGCTAAAACCCAACCAAACCCAAGAGGATAGATGGCTAGCGTACCCTCATCCAAGGTATGAAAAAGAGAGGTTGTAAATGTACAAGGAGCTCATCCAAAAGGCCGAAGCTCTTATGGAAACACATGTTCCAGATGCTCCAAAAATGGAGGTGCTAATCTGCGATAGACTCCAAGAATTGGAGAGCCAGCATATTGTAAACAGAGACCAGGAAGAGCTTGGAGTTTTGGCACCTTTAGATACGAGAGAAGTAGCCAATACCACAGATGGGGTGGGTTCACAAGCAGTAATGCCAATTCCGAAGGTAGAAGAGCCATGGCCACAATCCTTGTGGGAATCAATCATAAACCAAAAATATGGTAGTGCTACTTTACAGCCAGCCCCTATTTCTGAGATAAACATGGATCACAAATTTTCCCAGGGGATATACGATCTCTATATGGGGATGTTGGGTTTGTCGCATCTGAAGAAAGTAAACCATGCTCTCTAAAGACTTTGCCATCTTTCATAGGAGAACACGAGACAAAATTGAAGCTTAAAATGGTACCTTCTTAGTGGAAAGCCACACCAAAAATGATGGATACCAAGAGCTTGCATGAATTGATGTCTTCTCCTATACAATGCACAGTTTATCTCTCAGACCTACTAAAAATTAGACCGCATCTATGGGGCCAAATGGGCAAACACTTGAAAAACATGGGGCTGAAAATCCCTTCACATGACCAACTTGCATATGAAAACATGGATGACACCTCGCCTAAGAATCCACAAACAAAGCCAGTACCAGTAAATAAGGTGGGTGATTACTGTGAAAGAGAAGAAGGAAACACCATCTTACCACTTGAGTACAGAGGCGTAAAGAAGGTTGCTATATTAGATTTGGGCAGGAATTTCCCTTGCAACCAAAGAAATATGGAAAAAATGGGGAAAGCCTGCTCTTAGGAAAACTCGAATAAAACTGCAATTAACGGATGGATACACGGAGAAACCGATTGGAATATGAGAACAAATCATTGTATCCTCGTGTGGCATAGAGTATGAGCACACCTTTTCCATAATGAATTTTGACAAGAGTAGCAACTTTGACATCATATTGGACAGACCATTCATGCGTCAGCTCAAAATGGTACAAGACGGGGGCTATGACTATATCTACTTGAGACACAAAGAGGTCACAACAAAAATCAGTGTCAAAGATCATAGTTATAGAGATGTAGTGCGAACCCCGGGAAAAGACTTAAACTCCACAAATGATTTGGAAAGCAAAGAGCATATTTGGATGTACGGAGCTCCTAAGAGTGGAAGTCTTAGAAAGCAAGATTGCATCCTAGAGCTTTCAGTAGAAGATGAGGCATATGTACCAGAACCTTTTCTAGAGGAGTTATTTGAATCCTTTGGATGGGATCAAATACTGGCGACTCTTGATGTGTGTGTGAATGAGGTGACCCTGACTAAATTTTGCAATGAAGATGGGTATGATATAACTCCCTTATTTATGATAAAGCTGTTGAAGGAAGCTTATGAAGTTTGTGAGTGTGAAAGCAGAAAATTTGAGACAGATGGCTACGATTTAGAGCATGATGCCAAAGTGCAAACAAAGGAAGCAGAGCAACCACGAGAATATGTAATCATTGACATACCTGAAGAATTAAAAAAAGCTGTTTCAAAGAAGTCGACTCCAAAAAAAGTGCAAATGAAAGTAGATGAAGGAGAAAGCTTCCAAGTTCAATGGCAAATCTTCAACAAACGCAATATCAAAAGAAGAACAGGGACAAGGAAGAAGATCGACTGCCACAACGATCAAATTTAGCATATGCGGAGAAACAAGACTCAAAATCACATGTTCAGCTATGATGGATCCAAAAGCGACAAAGAATCTAATGACTTATGAAACGTGGATCATGATGGGAAAGCCGCCAATCACCGAGCTAGAGGAGATAGTGTACACAAGTTCTAAAATGACGATTCCTAGATTTGGCATGGCAGAAGCCGTACTCAAGTTGAGTACCGGGGAGTATAAGGATACTTTCCATATAATCGACTCCCATCACATCAAGGAGAGTCTGATCCTCACAGAAAGCTGGAGGAACATCTTCTTTCATCCACAAGGAAAAGCTTCAACAACATCACCATCAGAAGCCCCAAAAAAACCTCAAATCAATGCAAAAAAGGAGCAACCAAGCATAGTAAAAAAAGGTAAAGCTAAGGTAAAATTTGAAGTATATCAAACTCGCAAGATGACTCTATCAAACTTCCCACGAAGCCTCTACATCAAGAGCCAAACCATCAACAATGCAATGGAAACCGAGACAAAAAGTCTATCAACCAAAGTTTCCATCACATTAAAGCATTAGGAAGAAGCCAAATAATGTCAACCAAGGGTTGGTATCCAAAGATCACATCGCATTCAAAGACCCAGTTTGGATACATGAAGCACAAGTTCAACATCAACAAAAGGTGATAGGGTGGGTAGCATCAAATGAGTCAATCATTGCTTAGGGCTACTTCCAAGGAAACACTAATGTTTGGGCCAAAAAGCCTAAAGTAACAACCTGGACCTACCCACCTCAACCAACGATTTCTACAAGGAACAAGACGTGCTATCAATAGAATACAAAATACTCAGGCAAGCAAAAGAACACCAACAAAAGGCAAACAAAAAGACCTTCCAAGCAGGCAACGCGAAAACTTTGGGTACCGAAATCAGACTTCAACGAAGATACCCAACACAAACAGACAAATCAATGGATGATTCCAATTAAGCTACTTGAAGCACAAGGATTTTATGAAGGTATCAATCAAATATGGTTACCAAAAGTTGTAGCTCAACCTAGAAAAATGGCACTCAATCAAGAATCACCACAAGGCTCCACCCAAAGACACACAATAAATAGGCAGAGCCAACAACAAATCACCATTAAGGGTGCTACAACCTCCAGATGGATACCTTGTCATCAATTACAAAAGCAAGGCTTCTATAAAGGAAATCATCAGATCTGGCTACTGACGCCTAGTGTCCATCAATTCATCGAGAAAAAGGAGCAAATGCAAAAGACGATTAGACACGAATCAAAAACAAGATGGGTTCCAAAATCGCTAAAGGAAATCCAATCACAAAGAACCCACACCTTTCAACAACCGCTTCTCATGCGAGATAAAGAAAAGGCTACATCAGTCACTCAACAAGCAAGTCAAGAGGAGCCAAAGTATGCCAACCTACTCGACAAAATGGTGGCATCCAAAGACCAACACAATGGAAGAGGCCGAAGACCTTATGGAATTGGGTTTCTGGGCTTGAACATGTAAGTCCAAGTCGCCATTAAAAATACATGGCATAAAAGTCAGAGTTGGGAAACTAAGCCACTAAATGAGCGATGCATTAGTCCCAAACCTTCTGTAATATTCTCTGTGGTCTAAGGGTCTTAGCTATTCTAGGTACTACTCAAGCTGGAAGAGTTGAGTATAATTATGTTGTGTTGCTCATGCTGGTATAGGTGAGCATAAGAGGTGAAGTCATTGTAGTATAGTGGTAAGTGAAGGAGGAAGTCCAAAAGACACTCACACACCCATCACAGTGAGGTATGAGTGGAGAAGTTTCTACATCGAAAACCCTTCTTGGAAACGTGGAATCTATTGAGACGTCCTTTGATGTCACATGTGCTACATTTGTTCCTTGAAGTCCCCATCAACTCCATCTTTTACACTGCATGCTTCTGTTTGAAAATTTCTCATAAGCATATAGAGTGTCCCATAATTGACACTTGCATTATGCACTCTTCCTTTGTTTCTCCCAAGCACTCATCTTGCATGACAGGTACTTCAAATCCAAAATGCTCAACTCCAATAAGAGCGTATACCAAAGGCACTTTTTTCCCACTGAAGTCACGGAGTGGAGCGTGGATCGACTCTCACACACACACACAGATACAAAGAGAGCTTACACAGTACTTACAGAATCTTTTTGAAGGGTTATCTCCCAAAACCTTATTATCCACAAAAGTATAAGTGAGTATATACAAAGAGTTAGTGATAAGTGAGTTAGGCGGGTGGCCGACCATATCCGTATAAGAGGCCACTAGGGCTTTAATCCCAACAACCTCCCACTTAAAGTCCAATGAAGCACTTTAAGTAACTGTAAATCTATGAACATAAATGTACAAAGATTTACATGGCTGCCATCTATCCAATGCCCAATAACTCACAACAATGCACAAAGCCCTCTCCTAGAAGTCCTTTTGTGAGTAGATCAGCAGGATTTTCCTTGGTGTGGATCTTCAGCAGTTGTATCTGCTTGTCTTCAAGTACTTCCCTAATGAAGTGATATTTCACATCAATATGCTTAGTCTTCGAATGGAACACTGGATTCTTTGCCAATTGTATAGCACTTTGACTATCACAATATAACTATGGCATATCTACTTTGATTCCCAAGTCTGCTACCAATCTACCAAGCCAAATAGATTCTTTGCATGCCTCATTTGCTGCAACATACTCAGCTTCTGTAGTAAACTGCGTAACACAATGTTGTAATCGAGATCGCCATGATATGGCACCTCCAGCCAATGTAAAGACATAGCCTGATGTAGATCTCCTCTTATCCAAGTCTCCTGCATTATCTGAGTTAGTGTATCCTCTGACACTCAAATCCTGACTACAATAGCATATGCGCATACTCTTTGTATGTTTTAAGTATCTCATGATACCTTTCACTGCCTCCCAATGTTTGCCGGGATTTGACATATATATGCTAACCACTCCCACTGCAAATGCAATATCCGGACGTGTAGAATTCATTGCATACATCAAACTACCCACTGCAGACGCATATGGAATCTTATCCATTTCAGCCTTTTCTTCCTCAGACATAGGACAATCTTGTTTGCTAAGTTTCACATATGGTGGCAATGCAACACTCAATGCCTTTCCCTTCTCCATACTGAAAAGTTGCAAAACCTTGTCAATATACTCTGTTTGAGATAACCAAACCAACTTCTTTGATCTGTCTCTCTCAATGCGCATACCAAGTATATGACTTGCCTCACCCATGTCTTTCATGTCAAACGATTTTGCCATCTTTGACTTCAAAGCTGAAATTTCTTCCAAGTGGTTGCCAGCAATCAACATGTCATCCACATACAAAATAAGGATCAGCCAACTGCCATCCTTAGCCTTCTTTGTATATAGACATTGATCGAACTCACTATGTTTGTAGCCTTGAGAAAGCATAAACTGGTGGAACTTATGGTACCATGCCCTCGGTGATTGTTTTAAGCCATAAAGACTCTTTAACAACTGGCATACCAAATCTTCCTTGCCTTTCTCATCAAACCGTTCTGGCTGTTGCATGTAAATTTCCACATCTAAATCACCATGCAAGAACGTTGTCTTGACATCCATTTGGTGCAACACCAAATCCAATATAGCAACCAATGCAAGAAAGCATCTCAATGTAGTCATCTTGACCACTGGAGAGAAGCATTCATCAAAGTCAATGCCTTGTTCTTGCTTAAAGCCCTTGGCAACAAGCCTTGCTTTGTACTTTGGCTGACTATCATGAGCGGTGATCTTATACCTGTAAACCCATTTCCAAGGTAGATCCTTTTTGCCCTGTGGTAATTTAACTAGCTTCCATGTCTGGTTTTTATGCAAAGTTGTCATCTTTGACTGCATGGACAACTGCTTTTTCGAGTCAACCACTTGTAATGTTTCCTTGTAACAAGATGGTTCTCCACAATCTGTGAGCATGAAATAATTTAGAGATGGCACATAACGATTAGGTGGTTTGCAGACATGCTCAGAACGTCTTACCACAACTGATTCTGCCTCTCTAGCCACTATAGGATGTTCCTGAGTCTGACCATGCTGTCTTGATGTGCTAGCACTAGGTCCATCTTCCCTGAAGACAACTCTTCTGATCTCCTCTGTCTTCTCTGGCTTAGCGTGAAACTTGGCTTCATTAAATGCACATCATTGCTACGAATAAGTTTTCTGGACTCAGGATCCCAAAGCCGGTAACCCATCTCACCCGATTCTCCGTAGCCAAGAAATATACACTTCTTGCTCTTTGGTTCTAACTTATTCCTGAACTCCTTAGGAATATGGCTATAAGCTTCACAACCAAAGACTCTGAGATGCTTATACGAAGATGCCTTGCCTGTCCATAGCATCTCGGCCACTGCACTCTTATCCAGAACCCTACTAGGAGACCTGTTGATCAAATGGACTGCTGTAGCCACTGCTTCCGTCCAAAATCCATCAGGCAACTCAGCATTTGACAACATGCTTCTGACCTTCTCTTGTATGGTCCTATTCATACGTTCTGCAACTCCATTTTGTGAAGGATTGTATGGTGCAGTAAGTTCTCGATTTATCCCTTTTGCTTCACAAAAGTCTTGAAAAGCTTTGGAAACGTACTCTCCACCATTGTCAGTTCTCAAGCACTTCAGCTTTTGACCACTCTGATTCTCCACAAGCTGCAAGAATGTCTTAAAGACCTTGAGCACCTCATCCTTGTGCTTCAAGAAGTAAACCCATACTTTGCGAGAATAGTCATCTATGAATGTACAAAAGTACGCTGCTTCCCCTAGTGACAAACTAGGCATTGGTCCGCATAGATCACTGTGCATAAGAGCTAACCGTTCGTCCCTACGATTGCTCTTTGATCTGTGTGGTTCCTGTGTTTGCTTACCATAAACACAATGTTCACAAAACTCAAAATCTTGAAATGAAAAGCCAGGCAAATAACCATAATGAGAAAGTATTTCCATTCCTATTTTTGACATATGCCCCAGCCTACGATGCCACAGTGACACACTTGGCTGCTCAATCACATTATTTACATGGTTTTTAACCTCTGAAACATGTAAAGTGTACAGAGTTCCTGACTTGCTGCCATGTGCTACAGTCATCGAACCTTTGGAGATCTTCCAAGCGCTGTTCCCAAAAACTATCACATAACCCGCATCATCCAACTTCCCTGTATTGATCAAGCTCTTTCGGATTGCTGGAACATGTCTGACATTCTTGAGCCATAAAGAAGAGCCATTCTGAAACTTCAACTGCACATCTCCCACTCCAAGTATGTCACAAACCTGCTCATTGCCAAGTCTGACATAATCTTTAGTAGCCACATATGATGTAAACCACTCTTTGTGTGGAGAAACATGTAAAGATGCCCCTGAGTCGATAATCCAATCACTCATAGCATGTCCATCCTCTGCAGTCAAGAAAACAAAATCAAGATTTCTTGTGAGGAAGATGTCACCAGCTGCTATACCAAAATCACTGTCTGAACCAGATCCTGTGACATTCACCTCTTCAATCTTCACTGAACTCTTCTTTTTATCTTGCTGAGAACTCTTTGTTTTTCCTTTTTTTTGTTTCCACTTTGTACAGTCTCTCTTCATGTGACCCTTCTTGCCACAATGGTAGCATTCTATGTCATCCTTTGACTTCGAGTCACGAGACTTACTTCGGTTTTGTGCCTTCTTACCCTTCTTCTCTTTAGACTGTTGTATCCCTCGAACGACCAAAGCACTATTGCCTTTGCCTTTGTCAATGTTCTTCTTGTTCACTTCCTCTGTGAGCAAGATGCCTTCTACATTGTCATTTGTAAGACCTTCTGGCACGACAGAATTACTTAACGTTGTACGAAAAGTATCCCAACTGTCTGGCAAAGTGATTAAGAGAAACATAGCCTTCACTGAATCTAGAAAGACTATCTACTGTGTTGTTAACTGGCTGAAAGCTGTGTGAAATTCATTGAGATGATTTGACATGGATGTCCCTTCCTTCATCTTCAAATCCACCAATTTCTTGAGCCAGTAAATCTGAGAAGCAGCACTTTGTTTCTCGTACATACCACATACCTTTTGCCATACGCCATACGATGTAGTCTCTTTTGCTACGTTGAAGTAAACTTTTTTGCCAGTGTCAGCATGATTGTGGAACAAGCTAACTCGTCAAGCTCTTCCCACTCATCTTCAGCCATACCTTCTGGTCTCTCTCCTTTGAGCCTCAGTGGCTTCACTTGTTTTTTATGCATCAAAACCTGCCAAATCTGCTTCTTCCAGAATGGAAAGTTTGTGCCATCCAGCTTCTTTATGTTGTAAAGAGTCTCACTCTGAGAAGATTCCATATCTGCCAAACTGTTTACTTCTGGGAAAAATCCAGTAGAGTTTCCCCTATAAACTGGCCTCTGTACACAGTAAACAAGCTGTAAACAACAAGCTGAACACCTTTCCTCAGGAACTGTCAGTATTTTGGAAAAATTTTGACTGAGTCTCCCCTGTAAACTGAGATCTGGGAACCAAAAGATAGCTCAAAAAACAATCATAAATAGATGACCAATGACAAATCTGAAAATCTCTGTAATATGCTGTCCTGTAAGCATACACTGTCTCCTGTCTGGGCATTCATAGAAACTGTATTTGTCTCAAGATTGAACCCTGAACAATGCCTCAACGGACTGACGCATAAGATGCAATCCAGTGTCTAAACAAAGTCATACATCCTATGGGATAAAAGTCGCCGAAGAGGATGCGTGTAGAGGGGAACTCCAGCAACCTAAACCACCTCACACTGGGTAACCCAGTCCCCAGTGCTCGGCTTCAAAAAACCTCACACACGACCCTCACAGATGGCTTAGCAAACTGCCTAGAACTAGCATACATCCTACAATAGACCAATCACTGTCCTATGACCGCTGCGGCGGTCTGTCTGTTAGCGTGACTCACAACTAGCAGACCCACAATCACAGTACATCAATTTGCAATACATGCCAGTGGTGTCAAGCCATCGTATGGCCACACCTCCCCTGGAACCTGGGAAGCACAAGAAGTAGCAATGCAGACTGCAATATATATATCTGATGATATATATGTGTACCTGGTCTATAGATGATGCTTTGAAGACGAATGAGTGATGTATGTCGATGCCGATATTGATGCTGACCACCTCCTGCTTGCCAATCTACGTAAGACGGGTTTCTTTGTGGCTGAAACCTATCTTTTGATGTAGTGCTCAGAATGAAATTCTGAGGGCATAAACGGCTTCGAAAGGGGGGTAAAACCTCAAGACACCTGAGGACACCTGGTGGAAATGCTCCCGGAACGTCGAGTGTGAAATTTCAAGCTTCGGATCCAGAATCTGCCTGAAAAGTGCGCGCACGCGATTACGCAAATACGCACTGAACTTGGGTCTGATACTAATTGAAGTCGCGGAGCGGAGCGTGGATCGACTCACACACACACACACACACATACACAAAGAGCTTACACAGTACGCAGAGAATCGTTTTGAAGGGTTATCTCCCAAAACCTTATTATCCACAAAAGTATAAGTGAGTATATACAAAGAGTTAGTGATAAGTGAGTTAGGTGGGCAGCCGGCCATATCCGTATAAGAGGCCACTTGGGCTTTAATCCCACACCCACCGGGTTTTTTCCCTTTGGTCATCAAGGTTTTCAGACCCTAATCTAGAAACCCTCATCATCTACTTCTTGTATATATTCCTTTACATCAACAATAAGGAAATCGCTACCCAAATCAATCGACAATGACTTGGAGCAAAACTATAGGTCTCCATATGCTTATCAACAAAAAAACCTTTTATCTCCAAGGTCGACAACAAAGCTCCATCAAACAATGGCAAGTCAAAGAATGGCCTACAACGACAAGCAATGACAAATTCCGTAAGAGAGTCATCAATAACAATCAAAAGTAGCTCACATAGTGCTTCAACATTGGTGACCTATTGCAGACAACTCAAATTGCAATGGACCTTGAAAGCAAATCCATCATAAAGTCCATGCGCCAAATAGGATCAGTTCTACAAATTCAAACACATCAACATCCACCTTTACAGGGTCTAAGATTGGCAACAAAGAGGCAAATGCACAACAAGAAGAAAAGTTGTCTCAAAAATCAAAGATCAAATCATGTATCAACATGACAGATATGAATCACTTAACGAAGGGGGGAGTGTCATCAATGCCAAAGCTCTTCCAAAGCTAAAGAACAACCTTGAAGACAAAGATTCAACGATCAATGGAAAGATGAAGAATGTCATACAAAGACGTTATCATGCAAACAATGATAACTTTAGCACAAAAGCTCCCAACAACAAAACATAAGGAGTTCCATAGTGCTAAAGCTAGTGAAGTATTGCAAGTCAATGACAAAGACAGAAACATCAAAAGAACTCTTCATGGCAGATAACAATCACTCAAGGAAGGGGGGAGCGTCATAAACAACAAGCACTTCCCAAGCTGAAGACCAACCTTGAAGACAAAGCTGAAGACAACCCTATGACAAGACTGCACAAGGTCGTGTCAAGGGATGATACAAATTAGGAAGGGGGGAATATTTGAGGATAGATCAACGGGCGCCCAACTGGCTGGACACGTAGCCGAACACCACATTTGTAGTCTATTATTTTGCCGAGCTAGTGTAGTAATACTCTGTGTAAATCCTGATTACAGAGTAGTGGATCAATCCCCTGAGTTGTATGATGTAACGATATTTATAAAGGTCCGTGTGAGCTGGTCACTGGCCATTTAGAATGCCCTAGCTAAAAAGGTCAATAACTTTAATGTGAAGAGGAGGGCTTATTTTGAGAAGAAGAAGGGAGCTCTGAAAACGTACGCTCAAGCTACGAGCTTCTCCAAACTTGTAATCATCGTAGCTAATGATTTGGTAATCCGTTTTTGATTCAGAAACTTGCATTGTGTTCCTCAGTCTTTGCTCTTTAATTCAAGTGTAAGCATTGTCAGTTTTGATGTGGTTCGTGACTTCGCATCTGCGAGCTATAATTGCAAATTTGAGTGCTTAAATCATTGTGTATAGTCGTTTTGACCATAGGAAAGTGTTCTTAGACGATAGGACGACAGTTTTGGATAGTTCTGTTGCAGTTTTCAGGACCTTTTTCATGATGGATCGTGATTTTGGTACCTTGTTGGATTGCAACCAGACTTGCTAGGATAGTGTCCCTAGGTGTCCTAGACCTCCTCCTAAAGTTTCATTGCATTTTGAGTCCGTTCGAGTGCCAAAATGGCATGATGACCTAGAGCTGTGAGAAAGGACATAGGCAGATTTCCCTGATCTTTGAGTGTAGTTTTGCTTGTTGAGCTAGTGTGTTTTGTTGGGATTAAAGCCCAAGTGGCCTCTTATGCGGATATGGCCGGCCGCTCGCCTAACTCACTTACCTCTAACTCTTTGTATATACTAACATATTCTTTGTGAATACTAAGGAATTGGGAGATAACCCTTCTAACAGATCTCTGTGTACTGTGTACTGTGTAAGCTGTGTGTGTGTGTGTGAGAGAGAGAGTCGACCCACGCTCCGCTCCGCGACTTCAATTGGTATCAGAGCCTTGGTGCCTTGGTTCAGTGCGGATTTGCGCAATCGCGCGCGCGCGCACTTTTCTGGCAGATTCTGGATCCGGAGTTCGAAAATTCACACTCGGCGTTCCGGGAGCGTTTCCATCAGGCGACCTGGAGTTTTACCCCCCTTTCGAAGCCGTTTATGCCCTCAGAATTTCGTTCTCAGCACTACAGCAGAAGATAGATTTCAGCCGCAAAGAAATCCGTCTTGTGTAGATTGGCAAGCAGGAGGTGGTCGACATCAATATCGACATCGACATACATCACCTATTCATCTTCAGAGCATCATCTATAGACCAGGTACACATATATATCATCAGATATATATATTGCAGTCTGCATTGCTACTTCTTGTGCTTGCCAGGTTCCAGGGGAGGTGTGGCCATACGACGGCTTGACACCACTGGCATGTATTGCAGATTGATGTACTGTGATTGTGGGTCTGCTAGTTGTGAGTCACGCTAGCAGACAGACCGCCGCAGCGGTCATAGGACAGTGATTGGTCTATTATAGGATGTATGCTAGTTCTGGGCAGTTTGCTGAGCCATCAAAGAGGGTCGTGTGTGAGGTTTTTTGAAGCCAAGCACTGGGGGCTGGGTTACCCAGTGTGAGGTGGATTAGGTTGCTGGAGTTCCCCTCTACACGCATCCTCTTCGGCGACTTTTATCCCTTAGGATGTATGACTTTGTGTAGACACTGGATTGCATCTTATGCGTCAGGCCGTTGAGGCATTGTTCAGGGCTCAGTCTTGAGACAGATACAGGTTCTGTCATCGCCCAGAGAGGAGACAGTGTATGCTTACAGGACAGCATATTACAGGGATTTTTTAGATTTGTCATTGGTCAGCTATTTATGATTGTTTCTTGAGCTATCTTTTGGTTCCCAGAGCTCAGTTTACAGGGGAGACTCTGTCAAAAATTTTCAAAATACTGACAGTTCCTGAGGAGAGGTGTTCAGCTTGTTGATTACAGCTTGTTTACTGTGTACAGAGGCCAGTTTACAGGGGAAACTCTGCCGGATTTTTCTCAGGAGTAAACAGTTTGGCAGATATGGCATCTTCTCACAGTGAGACTCTTTACAACATAAAGAAGCTGGATGGCACAAACTTTCCATTCTGGAAGAAGCAGATTTGGCAGGTTTTGGTGCAGAAAAAACAAGTGAAGCCACTGAAGCTCAAAGGGGAGAGACCAGAAGGTATGGCTGAAGATGAGTGGGAAGAGCTTGACGAGTTAGCTTGTTCCACAATCATGCTGACACTGGCAGAAAATGTTTACTTCAACGTATCAGAAGAGACTACAGCGTATGGCGTATGGCAAAAGCTATGTGATATGTACGAGAAACAAAGTGCTGCTTCTCAGATTTACTGGCTCAAGAAATTGGTGGATTTGAAGATGAAGGAAGGGACAGCCATGTCAAATCATCTGAATGAATTTCACTCAATTTTCAGCCAGTTAACAGCACAGGAGATAGTCTTTCCAGATTCAGTGAAGGCTATGTTTCTCTTAATCACTTTGCCAGACAGTTGGGATACTTTTCGTACAACGTTAAGTAATTCTGTCGCGCCAGAAGGTCTTACAAGTGCCAATGTAGAAGGCAGCTTGCTCACAGAGGAAGTGAACAGGAAGAACATTGACAAAGGCAAAGGCAATAGCGCTTTGGTTGTTCGAGGGAGACAACAGTTTAAAGAGAAGAAGGGTAAGAAGGCACAAAACCGAAGTAAGTCTCGTGATTCGAAGTCAAAGGATGACATAGAATGCTACCATTGTGGCAAGAAGGGTCACATGAAGCGAGACTGTACGAAGTGGAAACAAGAAAAAGGCAAAACAAAGAGTTCTGAGCAAGATGAAAAGAAGAGTTCAGTGAAGATTGAAGAGGTGAATGTCACAGGATCTGGTTCAGACAGTGATTCTGGTATAGCAGCTGGTGACATCTTCCTTACAAGCAATCTTGATTCTGTTTTCTTGACTGCAGAGGATGGACATGCTATGAGTGATTGGATTATCGACTCAGGGGCATCTTTACATGTTTCTCCGCACAAAGAGTGGTTTACATCATATGTGGCTACTAAAGATCATGTCAGACTTGGCAATGAGCAGGTTTGTGACATACTTGGAGTGGGAGATGTGCAGTTGAAGTTTCAGAATGGCTCTTCTTTATGGCTCAAGAATGTCAGACATGTTCCAGCAATCCGAAAGAGCTTGATTAGTACAGGGAAGTTGGATGATGCGGGTTATGTGACAGTTTTTGGGAACAACGCTTGGAAGATCTCCAAAGGTTCGATGACTGTAGCCCATGGCAGCAAGTCAGGAACTCTGTACACTTTACATGTTTCAGAGGTTAAAAACCATGTAATTAATGTGATTGAGCAGCCAAGTGTGTCACTGTGGCATCGTAGGTTGGGACATATGTCAAAAAGAGGAATGGAAATACTTTCTCATTATGGTTATTTGCCTGGCTTTTCATTTCAAGATTTCGAGTTTTGTGAGCATTGTGTTTATGGTAAGCAAACACAGGAACCGCACAGATCAAAGAGGAATCGTAGGGACGAAGGGTTAGCTCTTGTACACAGTGACCTATGCGGACCAATGCCTAGTTTGTCACTAGGGGGAGCAGCGTACTTTTGTACATTCATAGATGACTATTCTCGTAAAGTATGGGTTTACTTCTTGAAGCACAAGGATGAGGTGCTCAAGGTCTTTAAGACATTCTTGCAGCTGGTGGAGAATCAGAGTGGTCAGAAGCTGAAGTGCTTGAGAACTGACAATGGTGGAGAGTACGTTTCCAAAGCTTTTCAAGACTTTTGTGAAGCAAAAGGGATTAAGCGGGAACTTACTGCACCATATAATCCTTCACAGAATGGGGTTGCAGAACGTATGAATAGGAGCATACAAGAGAAGGTCAGAAGCATGTTGTCAAATGCTGAGTTGCCTGATGGATTTTGGGCGGAAGCAGTGGCTACAGCAGTCCATTTGATCAACAGGTCTCCTAGTAGGGTTCTGGATAAGAGTGCAGTGGCCGAGATGCTATGGACAGGCAAGGCACCTTCGTATAAGCATCTCAGAGTCTTTGGTTGTGAAGCTTATAGCCATATTCCTAAGGAGTTCAGAAATAAGTTAGAACCAAAGAGCAAGAAGTGTATATTTCTTGGCTACGGAGAATCGGGCGAGATGGGTTACCGGCTTTGGGATCCTGAGTCCAGAAAGCTTATTCGTAGCAATGATCTGCATTTCAATGAAGCCAAGTTTCACGCTAAGCCAGAGAAGACAGAGGAGATCAGAAGAGTTGTCTTCAGGGAAGATGGACCTAGTGCTAGCACATCAAGACAGCATGGTCAGGCTCAGGAACAGCCTATAGTGGCTAGAGAGGCAGAATCAGTTGTGGTGAGACGTTCTGAGCGTGTCTCCAAACCACCTGATCGTTATGTGCCATCTCTAAATTATGTCATGCTCACAGATTGCGGAGAACCATCTTGTTACAAGGAAGCATTACAAGTGGTTGACTCGAAAAAATGGCAGTTGGCCATGCAGTCAGAGATGACAGCTCTGCATAAAAACCAGACATGGAAGTTGGTTAAATTACCACAGGGCAAAAAGGCTCTACCTTGTAAATGGGTTTACAGGTATAAGATCACCACTCATGATAGTCAGCCAAAGTACAAAGCAAGGCTTGTTGCCAAGGGCTTTAAGCAAGAACAAGGCATTGACTTTGATGAAGTCTTCTCTCCAGTGGTTAAGATGACTACATTGAGATGCTTTCTTGCATTGGTTGCTATATTGGATTTGGTGTTGCACCAAATGGATGTCAAGACAGCGTTCTTGCATGGTGATTTAGATGTGGAAATTTACATGCAGCAGCCAGAAGGGTTTGTTGAGAAAGGCATGGAACATTTGGTATGCCAGTTGTTAAAGAGTCTTTATGGCTTAAAACAATCACCGAGGGCATGGTACCATAAGTTTCACCAGTTTATGCTTTCTCAAGGCTACAAACGTAGTGAGTTCGATCACTGTCTATATACAAAGAAGGCTAAGGATGGCAGTTGGCTGATCCTTATTTTGTATGTGGATGACATGTTGATTGCCGGCAAACACTTGGAAGAAATTTCAGCTTTGAAGTCAAAGATGGCAAAATCGTTTGACATGAAAGACATGGGTGAGGCAAGTCATATACTTGGTATGCGCATTGAGAGAGACAGATCAAAGAAGTTGATTTGGTTATCTCAAACAGAGTATATTGACAAGGTTTTGCAACGTTTCAATATGGAGAAGGGAAAGGCATTGAGTGTTCCATTGCCACCATATGTGAAACTTAGCAAACAAGATTGTCCTGTGTCTGAGGAAGAAAAGGCTGAAATGGATAAGATTCCATATGCGTCTGGAGTGGGTAGTTTGATGTATGCAATGATTGCTACACGTCCGGATATTGCATTTGCAGTGGGAGTGGTTAGCAGATATATGTCAAATCCCGGCAAGAGACATTGGGAGGCAGTGAAAGGTATCATGAGATACTTAAACCATACAAAGAGTATGCGCATATGCTATGGTAGTCAGGATTTGAGTGTCAGAGGATACACTGACTCAGATTATGCAGGAGACTTGGATAAAAGGAGATCTACATCAGGCTATGTCTTTACATTGGCTGGAGGTGCCATATCATGGCGATCTCGATTACAAGATTGTGTTACGCAGTCTACTACAGAAGCTGAGTATGTTGCAGCAAATGAGGCATGCAAAGAAGCTATTTGGCTTGGTAGATTGGTTGCAGACTTGGGAATCAATGCAGATATGCCAGAGTTATATTGTGATAGTCAAAGTGATATACAATTGGCAAAGAATCCAGTGTTCCATTCGAAGACTAAGCATATTGATGTGAAGTATCACTTCATTAGGGAAGTACTTGAAGACAAGCAGATACAACTGCTGAAGATCCACACCAAGGACAATCCTGCTGATCTACTCACAAAGGGACTTCCAGGAGAGGGCTTTGTGCATTGTCGTGAGTTATTGGGCATTGGATAGATGGCAGCCATGTAAATCTTTGTACATTTATGTTCATAGATTTACAGTTACTTAAAGTGCCACATTGGACTTTAAGTGGGAGGTTGTTGGGATTAAAGCCCAAGTGGCCTCTTATGCGGATATGGCCGGCCGCTCGCCTAACTCACTTACCTCTAACTCTTTGTATATACTAACATATTCTTTGTGAATACTAAGGAATTGGGAGATAACCCTTCTAACAGATCTCTGTGTACTGTGTACTGTGTAAGCTGTGTGTGTGTGTGAGAGAGAGAGTCGACCCACGCTCCGCTCCGCGACTTCATGTTTGCTTGTTAAGGTTCACTTCATGAGATTGATGATCTCATAGAGTCACCGTGCCCCATCCGAGTCACTTTCCCTGAGTATTGACATTATGTTAGTGCCAGAAAGCTATGCTGCAGACGTCCTTCGCGACGACCCGCTAACATGCCTCTTTTGGAAGTCTCACGAGGGAGCATCCTAGGTACTCTCTCGTCATGGTTGGGAGCTTGGAGAATCCCATGAGCACGAAGCTGCCGTTGCACTTCACTTTGGAGGGATGGATTGAGCATCGCTTGTTGAATCCTAGAAATAAGGTAGTTAACAAGCATAGGGGCATCATTAGTAGCCTGATCAGTAGGAAAATCAAAGCTATCAACATTAATTTCACTCTCTTTACTATTGTCAGCCATTCTAACAACTTTTAGGTATAAAATTTTTTAGGTGTACTTTGGCACTTCAAGCCCTAGTTGCTACTACTCTTTACCCCTTCAGAAAAGCACTCAAGCTACTGTACCTATGGCTCAAATACCATTACTTGGAAGGAATAGAAGAGAGGGTCTTTCAACACCAAAATAGCACCGGCTCCTGTCAAGCTTCTAAAAGCTCAATAGTGGTGGTTAAGCTATAGGCAAGCCCCATAGGACTCCACTATTAAGACCATAGATCTCGACGGTGATGCCCCGTTATCTGCATGAAGGTAGGCACACTGCAAGGCTGAAAAATCCCTATTCTACTTACTCAATTGCAATTAATAATACCAACCATTTATAGCTAGCTTGAGGATCTCCCTTCTTGAGCAAGAAAAGAGAAACCTTGTGCTCTGATACCAATGTAACATTTAATGGCCTAGTAACTTGTATGTAGTGGAAAATAGCATAGACATAGTGAGCATTTCATTAGAATAGATTCCTAATGAGCATAGCAAGAGTGCTTGGGTGGAGAGAGAAACAAACAGAAGAACACCTAGGTAGATAGGCATGAAAAATACTTCAAAAGAGAGAGAAATTAAGTTATTGACAACAGTTGAGGACCAGATTTATATGGAACCGATCCCCCCTCCAAAAGGCTTTGTATTATAGGTTTCCCCCATCAAGGGAGACATTTTCTTCATGTTCCTTTAATAAATAGCTAGTGCAAAGAAGATGGAAGATTCAAGCACTAGCAAACACTTTAAAACACAACATCAATTGCCTCACGGTCTCAGACCCAAGACCTCACACACCTTCAAAGATGGTGAGAGCTAGCGGGGTATGAGAGTAGATTGAGAGGAAGAAGGAGTAGTCTTACAAGAAATATGTATATCTCCTCACATAATCGCTCATATTAGCATAGCATAGCTTAGTAATTAGCATGGTAGAGGAGATGAGCATGCATTGAAGCTTGGCTCTTGGTTGGATTTGCATCACAAATCCAAGAGTTGTTGGTGTAGGCCTCCCTTCTCACAAGCTTGGAGTAGGTGATAAGCTTTCCATTAAAGCTTGACAAGGAGAGAGAGAGTCTTCTTGCTTCACACATGAGCTAGTGTGAGTGTGTGTGGAATAATGACTTGACAAAATCAGCCCCCTCGCTCTCTTGGTCAACCCCTCTTGCAAATTACTCTTGCTGGCACCCCATTGGCCCATGCCAGGCTTAGCCAGTAAGAATTAAGTAGCATAAGTGATAGACTTCTGACATGTGTCCCCCTTTCCTCTTTTGTGATAGCTTTAGGTAATTAAATAATGCAACTAAACTCTCATTGGATCCCTTTGTCTTCTGGCCAATAGGAATCAGGAAAGCCATTGGGCTGCTGAATGCTCATTGGACCCCTTGGAAGGCTATCCAATAGTCTTCTAGAGAGATTAATTCTTATTGGTTCTTTTATTAAGTGTTTTTAAATGAGCTAAACTAGATTTACTCTAGCCTAATTCTCATTGGTCCACCTCCATGGCCATCCAATAGGATTTGAGAGCACCTTGTGGGTATCTGGGCTAGGGAGCTGACACGCGTCCCACATTCCCTTTGTGTAAAGGAAGCTTGTGAGTGTGTGTGTGTTTCTCTCTCATCCCCTACTTTCAAGGCTCGCCCCCTCCTTTCTAGGAGTTTTGAAGACTTTTTGGTACACACAAAGCATCCAATTTCCCTAGTGTTTGACCTTTGGAAACAACCTTTGAATTTTGGAACCTTAGCATTTTGGAAGTCTTAATGGGCTGAACCTTAGGGTCTTTAAATCCCTTTGTTGCACATTGCTCTTTTGTAGATGGCCCCCCTTTGGATCCCTATTTTCTATCTAGTGGATCCCTATTGTGGCCGGTCTGCTAGCTTAACCAATATTCTAGCTTTTTCTCCCTTGGTACTTCCCCATATTAAATGACCAATTTAACATGAGAAATAATTTAGGAGAATTAGATATTAGTTATTAGGATAAATTAAGCTCCCTAGAAGACTGTTGGATAGTCTACCAAGGGGTCCAATGAGCATCATGCAGCCCAATGTCTTGCCTGATTCCTATTGGCCAGAAGACTAAAAGGTCCAATGTGAGTTTAATAAACTATTTTAATTACCTAAAGCTCTCACAAAAGGGGAAAGGGGGACACATGTCACAAGGCTATCAATTATTCTTCTAATTTGCTATTGGTCAAGCCCTGCTGGAACCAATGGGGGGACCAGCAAGAGTAATTGACAAGAGGAGTCAACCAAGAAGAGAGAGAGGGTTGCATTTTTTACCAACACATTGCTACACACACACACACACACACACACACACACACACACACACACACACACACACACACACACACACACACACACACACACACACACACACACAACTCATGTGTGTAAGAAGAACTCCATCTCCTTCTCCAATCATTGAGAAGTAGAGGCCTACACCAACAACTCTTGTCTATGGAATGCAAATCCAGCCATGTGAGAATACTTATTTCCTGTAATCTACACCTTCTTACTCTCAATATTTTCTCAGTCCCTGCTAGCTCTCACCATTTTTGAAGGTGTGTGAGGTCTTGGGACTGAGGCTAGGGACACTAGGTGTGTTTTTCAACATAATTTGGTGCATGAATCTTCCATCTTCATTGCACCAACGCGTTTTGTCAAGGAACACAAGAATTGTATTGTACAAAAGTCTCCTTTGATGGGAGAAGCTATAATACGAAGCCTTTATGGAGGGGGGACCAGCTCCATATAAATTCGATCCTCAACTCTTGTCAATTGGTCTATTTCTCTCTCTTTTCAGGTATTGTCTATGCCAAACTAGCTAGGTGTAAATTCTATGTCGCTTTCTCAAATTAAGTACTCTCTCTATGCTCATTAGGAGCTTGTTCTTAATGAAATGCTCAATATGTTATCATTTTTTGCTACACACAAGTTACTAGTGCATTAAATGTTACATTGGTATCAGAGCTATTGGTTTCTCTTTTCTTGCTCAAGAAGAGAGGTCCTCAAGCTTGCTACAAATGGTTGGTGTTATTAATTGCAAAAGAGTAAGTAGAATAGGGATTTTTCATCCTTGAAGCACGCCTAATTTATGCAGTTAACGGGGATATCGTCGAGAGCTATGGTCTTAATAATGGAGTCCTACGGGGCTTGCCTATGGCTTAACCATTATTGAGCTATTAGAAGCTTGACAGGAACCGGTGCTGTCTTGGCTTTGTTGAATCCTCTCTTCTATTCCTTGCAATTAATAATATTCGAGTCACAGGTATAGATGCTTGAGTGCTTATCTTTGAAGGTAAAGAGGAGTAGAAAATAGGGCTTGAAGTGCCAAAGTACAAGTAAAAATTTACACATAAAATTTGCTAGTATGGCTAACAAGGTTAAAGAGATTGAAATGAATGTTGATAGCTTTGATTTTGCTAATGATAGAGAAACTAATGATGCCCCTATGCTTGTAACCTATCTTGTTTCTAGGCTTCAACAAGCCCTGGGCAATCCATCCCTCCAAGGTGAAGTGCTACAGAAATTGCGCACCCATGGTATTCTCCAAACTCCCCACCAAGAAGAAAGAGTACCTAGGAAGGCTCCTGGTGAGACTTCCAAAAGAGGACTCTCTCTGATAAGGGAAGAAGAGGAGGATCCGTACAAAGGGCTCCAAAATTTACTACTCAATGATGCATCTCCCTCTCAAAGGAGAACCCAAGTTTCAACGGTAGAGCCCCCACCAAAAGAACGAGAAAGAAGCGAGTCTCCTGCCACCTCAACGGAGATGGATCCACAAAGACAATGGGCAAAACGCTCTTCAACACCCCCTAAACAGAGAAGACCATTGCATACTTCTCTACACTATAATTCAAAGAGGGAAGACATAAAACAAGAGAAGAAAAAGGGAAGAAAGAGGTCACCCTCTTCTCCATCTTCCTCATCCTCTTCCTCTTCTAAATAAAGTGATGGTGCAGAAAAGAAGGAAAAAGGGAAGAAAAGTGCGAGAAAGAGGTCATCCTCTTCTCCATCCTCCTCATCATCTTCCTCTTCTAAAGAAAGTGATGGTGCAGCTCTCGAATCACCCAAGAGAAGAGGCCATAGGAAATCCTATGCCGCTTGGAAAAGGTCATCCAAGCTCAAAAAGTTCAAAGAGGGAGGAAAGAACATCTCTTTCCTTACCTACGATGGCACTTTTGGTGCTACGGACAAAGTCTTGGCCTTTATCCAACAATTCAATGCGGCATTTGGAGATGAGGGATTTATGGAGTCCTCTAAGCTACATTATGTAGCTATGCATTTTCAAAAGTCAATTAGACAATGGTGGTCTAGCCTATGAGCCAACGATGAAGCTCCACGAACATGGAAAGCTTTGGGAGATTCCATCATGAAGAAATTTTTTGCTAGCGATGCCAAAGACAAAGTACTCACTGAATGTCGAAGCTTGAAGCTCTCTTCCTATGAATCTATCCACAAATATGTAGACAAGTTTTGAGATTTACATCTCAAAGCCACTGTCTACTACAAAAAGATGGATTTTGGAGAGCAAAAACAACAATTTTGTGTGGGTTTATCTAAGGATATGGTGGAGTATGTTAACTCCCAAAGGCCTTGTACCATATCTGTGGTCATACACCATACCATGGTGGCTTCAAGAATCAACTTCCAACAAGGGGCTACGAGATATCCTAAGCCCACGGAAAACAAGGATCGTAATGAGCCTAACGAGAAGGACAACATTGGTGTAGCCAAAGTTGGTCAAAGCTAGCAAGTGGTATATGCCAGGCAAAGGGTGCAGTCAAGTGCACTACAGAAGGCTAGGGCAGGTGCCAAGGCCCTAGGCAGCCAAAGGGTAGCGGGAATGTATGCTTGAAGCGGTTTTTTAGGCCAAAAGTGTTGCGGGATAGTCCAGATGGGATGGCAGATGAATATGTTTGGAATGACGAGTCAAAGCTCTAGAATGTAGAGTTCAGCGTGCTCTAGAAGCCGATCCAGACGGCTCGTCAAATGGAGCCCCGGTGCTCAAGATATTGCAGTTCAAAGAAAGAGTAAGTAGAAAATCCCCAACGGGCAGGATAGCTGGGGACAGGTGGCCCAGGCTGATGTCAATGCATACATGTGTAGAGCTCGAGTTACGGAGCATGCCTGTCTTCTCGGATCGCGAAGCGGAGCTTTGGATGGCAAGTTATGGCCATTAGAAGATTTTTCGAGGGGGGCGGGGTCTGAGCCCACTTGGTTGCATTGAAGGGTGTGCCATCTGGCATCATTTTAGCCTTGCCAAGGTTCTCGGTGGTAGTGTGCATCATGGGGAATTAGCACAAATTGATGGTTCACCAAGCGGGTTCCTGGTCCGCAAGATACTGCAGGTCAAAGTTGGGGGCTATCCCTTGGGCAGTGATTACAAATGCTTTTCTTGTGTTTTGTCGGCCTTGTTTGTTAGGCCTGGGAGGGTCAGAGTGTGGTGAGCACGGGGGGGTTCAAAGTTGGGAACGAGCTCCATCAGTTGAACCTTACGACCCCGGAATCCGATTACCAGGTGCAAGTTGGCAAGCAGACAAGCAATGTGGAAAAATTGGTTTTTTATGGAGTGTTTTAAAAACTTTACAAGGCTTTGAAGGCCATGGGCTAGCAGCGGCCACGTGGCACTGAAATGAACTCACATACGCTGAGAGGAGCCGGAACCGCGAGGTACAAGTGTTGGAGCACGCACCATCTTGGGTATGTGTGAAGCGAAGAGGAGCTTGGAGCTCCGTGGCTATGGTGTTGGCGGTTGTGGGCACTGCGTAGGCGGAGACACCGGAGGTTTTGGCAGTGGCCGGTGAGTCGGGGTGGCGCACCCGCGGCGGAGAAAGATGCAATGGCGCCCGTCGGTCTGGTTGATGATGTGGCACGGGCAGTTCCCACGGACCCATGGGGCCCCAAAATTCCGAGGAAAAGGGAGAGGGCAATAGCGACATCTCTATTGCCTCCCCCCCTCAGGTAAAGGGAATGTCCCACAGCAGACTAGGCGAGCCAAAGAGAGAGAGAGGGCCCGAAGGCCTCCAAAGGGTGCAAAGCAAAGCCAAGGCCAGCCAAAGTGAAGGCGCAAGGGCAGAGGAGAAGTCGGATGGATAGAGGGAGAGAGTCAAAATCAAAATTGAGCACCATAAGGTAAGCCGAAAGAGGGTAAAATTTGAAGGATAAAAGATAAAAAAAATAAAAATACCAAGGGGCAATAGCGACATTGCTAATGCCCCCCCCCCCCCCCAAGTGCAAAGAGTGAAGAAGAGAGATAGAGCAAAGCGGTGCCCCCTTTCCCAAAAATGCCAATTCAAGGTGCCAGGTGGACCAATTAAATTGTAAATTCCCAAATTAAAGCCCCCCCCTATAAAAGTAAAAAATGGATCAAATTTGGGGCTTTTTCTTGGCCTTTGGGAGTGCCGTTTGAAGCCTACATAAGTGGAGTTCTCAAGCAAGCTAATCTCTTTGTAACTTCTGCTTGAAAATGGCCATGGTGATGGCATTGCAAGCTTGTGTATATGTTTTTTGAAGTGAAATCAAGCCACAATTGCCTCCCGTACCGTTGTTTCCCCTTCCTCGCTTCTCTTTCTCCTGCTTTCATGTCCCTCCTTGGTGCCGGCTGTGTGGAAGTGTGTGCCTTCCCGAACCGATGGTGTTTTGAGTGAGATTGTGAGATCGAGTGTATGTGTGCGTGTGTAAGGGTGGAGACAGGCAGTGGTAGTAGGTGTACCTTGTGTGGTGGTTTGTTGAGTGTGTGAGCAATGGAAATCGAGCAGGCGGTGGTCTGCTAGTGTGAGTTGTGTGTTTGAAGGTGTTTTTCGAGAGGATGGGGGTGCTGTGAATACCCTGAGCTATAGAGAGGCCCTTGTGTTTGTGCCGGGTGTGTTCCCCCATTCCCCCTCTCCATCTTCTGGTGCCCCCACTGAGGAGCACACTGATTGCTCCCAGTTAATCGAAAAGAAGTGGTTTTTTGCGTTGGAAGTCATGGCAGCTAGAAGTTATGGACGGATTTTCACAGGAGAAGAGAGCCCTGACGAGTGGATGGCAGATTTTGAGCTGTACATGCTATCATTGCGTATGCCGAATGAGGATAGAAAAATGCAGACTTTTCCTTTGGTGATGCATGGTAGAGCTAAAGCATGGTACGACGCATTCGAAGGTGAGCTGAAGCAAGCATGGCCGGCTCTGCGGGCGAGGTTTCTTCACGACTTCCGCAAGGAGACTTCCCCAGTCGAGATGGATGCAATGTTTAAGGCACTTAATCAAGACGTAAGCGAAGAATTCAATCTGTTTTTGGGTCCTTTTGAAGAGTGTTGGGCAAAATTAGCGGCAGCCATGCAATTGGCTAATGGATACTACTTCAAGCTAGACAAATTCATGGCATGTCTGCATCCCAAAGTGAGAGAAAAAGTTGATTTCGAGAGCCCAGAGAATTACAATGGTGTGGTAGCCATTGCACGGTCGAAGAGCAAAAAGAAATAGAAGAAGATAGAGCAGGGCGTGTCAGGCTACGAGACGATGGCCCATGTTCAACCGCAGAGTCCGAGAGAGACTGCTCATGAGGAAAATCATGGAAACCGAGGTGTAGCTGTTGTGCCACAAAATTGGGTGCACACACTGCAAGCTTTATCCGAGTAGATGCAGGAGTTGTGGCTCAGTGTAACGGATAGAGGATAGCCAAGAGGAGCAAGGGGCAGGGCACGGCCACTGCCAGGTAGGTGATATAATTGTGGAGAAGAAGGGCACTATGCACCTGATTGTCCTCAACCGCAGAGAGAAAGATGAGGTATGTACCCGCTTTTTGGTAGAGGACGAGGTCAAGGAAAATACAATGGTCCAAGAGAGAAAACGGAGGAGAATCCTGTGCAGCCAGCTCCACAAAATGGAGGTGAAGTTCCAAGAGTAAACATCATAGGGGTGGATAAGCAGGATATCAAAGTTTTGGCCAATAAGAGGGCAAGAGCTGAGAGGGAGACAGAGACAAAGCGGGAAACTAGAGCTCGCAAGGGCAAAGAGAAGGTGTACAAAGGTAGAGAGCAGCCTGTACCTAGTAAAAGAAGGAGGCGTCACAAGATCAAACAAGCGGATTTCGAGCTAGGATGTGGCTATCCCGAGTACAATCTGGTGAGTGATGTTCAAAATCAAAAGGCAAATATTACTTTTGGTGACTTGTTAGCTTTAAATCCAAAGTTAAGGAGGCAGTGGTCCACAAGTGTTAGCACCATGCTGCCAAGAGCTAAGGGAAATGTGCAAGCAGTGCAAAACATGGCTTTGAGGGTCGGTAGCCCCACTGACGTCCTTCCGCTTGTGGATGCGATTATAGAGAAGAGGATGCAGGTACAAGCTTACATATACGGTGGAGCATAGGTTTGTGTCATGACGGAAGCAGCCATGAAAGAGACGGGAGTCAAGGCAGTAGTCAGGTCAAATGTGTGCATGAGGATGGCCAACCATACTAAAGCCAGGTGTCTGGGTGTGGCTCAAGATGTGAAGGTCAAAGTGATGGGCATAGAGTGCCTGATTGATTTTTTTGTGATGAAGGCGGGGGATAATGCTTACCCTATCATTTTGGGTAGGCCATGGCTTTTGGCAATAGGTGCAAAGCAAGATTGGGAGAGAAAAGTGTTCACTTTGCTTGACAAAGAGAGGCAAAAAAATTGTGCTTGATTTGAAGACCAAGGAGAGAAATTCTCATCCTATGGCAGTTAGAGATGAGGGCGATACGACGAGCTATGAGTACGAGACAAAGACGGGCTATGATGAAGGCTATACTAGCACAGAGGAAGAGGAGAGCGAGGATGACATGTTGAAGATAGATGCAGACTTATTCGGGGTCACCATAGACGACACCCACCTAAAGAAGAAGGTATGCAGCCTCAAGCTCATGGTTTAAGCATAGAGGAGGTTTCAAGCATGTTGAGTGAAGACTTAACCAAGGGTGAAAAGGAGGGCTATGTTCAACTATGTGAATCCTATCAAAATCTGTTTGCGACGAAGTACAAGCATTTGCGAGGTGCAAAGGGGGTGGAGCACAAGATTGTTCTTAAGGAGAGACATAAGCCTAAAGCACAGAAGCTGAGAAGACTAGGAGAAATCCAAAAGGAAGCCCTTTGGCAGGAGATCAATAAGCTATTGGATGCAGGCATCATATTTCTTGTAAAGGAGTCAGAGTGGGTCTCTCCAGTGGTCATAACCCCTAAGAAGAATGGGAAATGGAAAGTGTGTGTCGACTACAAGCCATTGAATGACGCGACCAAAAGGAATCACTACCCCTTGCCGTTTCAAGACGAGATACTAAACCAGGTTGCTGGGCATGAAAGATACTTGATTATGGATGGATTTTTGGGGTATTTTCAGATAGGGATTGCACTTGAAGACCAGCTGAAGACCACATTCATATCTCCATGGGGTTGTTTCGCTTATCGTAGGATTCCATTCGGATTGTTGAATGCATATGCCACGTTACAAGGTTGGATGAACAGGGTATTTGGTCCATACTTGGGCCGTTTTATTAGGGTCTTCATGGATGATATTGGCTGCTACAGTTCAAGATTAGAGAACCTGTCGAAGCTCTAGTTATGCTTTCAAAGGCTCGATGAAGAAGGAGGTCAGCTGAACCCCAAAAAGTGCAAGCTAGCATAGCCTCGAGCATAGTTGTTGGGTCATGTGGTGTCGCAAAACGGTATAGAGGCTGATCCCGAGAAGGTGAAGGCGTTGGTGTTGATGGAGCCGCCATCAGATGCTCAAGGTTTGGCTTCATTTTTTCATAAGCTGAAGTATTTATCACGTTTCTTTTGGATCCTCTTCAAAAGAGGGCTCAGCAAGTGCATGGTTATGAGTGGGATGAGGAAGCTCAGGAGGCCTTTGATAGAGTTAAAGAGATTTTGTGTCAGTTGCCAACGGTGTGTCCTCCCAATTGAGAGGACGACTTCTATGTGTCTATGATGGTGGGTACAGTTGTTATTGGAGCGGTTCTATTGCAAAAGGTAGGAAGAAGCTACAAGCCGATATATTTCGAGAGTAAGGTGATTAGCCCAGGAGAGGCTACCTACACCGAGGTGGAGCAGTGGGTGATGGCTCTGGTCTTCGCTTGTAGGAAGTTTAAAGTCCATTTGATTGTGCGTAAGTTATTTGTGTTGCTGACCGCTAATTTTCTATTGCCAGAGGTAGTGCTACATTTGAAGCCAGGAAGGAGGATTATGAAGTGGGTGTTGGAGATGCAGAAGTTCGAGTTCGAGTTCAAGGTAGATCACACGAGTCGGTCTCACCTGGTAGACATTCTTGTCAGCAAGGCCATCAATTTGCCGGCCTATCCAAGGGTGGTGCGAGATGAAGCTAAGGAGGAACCCGACTTGGAAGATGCTTTTACTATGTGGTTCGATGGAGCATATCGAAGGGTAGTGCAAAAAGCAGGAGGGGGTGTGGTGATACACGACCCACACATCAAAATTATATTCTTGAAGGCGTATGATTTAGAGGATGTCCACACCAATAATGAGGCGGAGTATCTCACTCTGCATTTGGGTCTTAAGCAGTGCATAGAGTTCGGCATTTCAAGGATGGTGGTGAAGGGAGATGCATTGCTAGTCATCAAGGAACTGCTAGGCCAATGGCAGGTAAAGCGCGATTCTTTGAAGCATTGGTTCTTTTCCATCAAAAAGATGCTGAAGTCTTTTGAAGAAGTCCAATTCAAGCATGTGAGAAGAGAGCAGAATCAAGAGGCGGATCAGTTAGCTGGCAGCAAAGTGCAGGTGCATGTTGCAGGTCTATATGTGGCCCCAACCACTTATGCAGGTAGGGAGACTCTTAAAGAGATTGAAGGTTTTTTGGGTACAGGGCAATGTTCAGAAGGTTTGTCGAAGCTGCAAAAGAGAAGAGTGGTACAAAAGACCCGCAAATTCACACTGGTAGGTGAGGATCTCATGAACTATGGGCGTGACGGAGTGCTTAGAAGGGTGCTATACAAAAAAGAGATAGGAATGGTGTTGGAGCAATGCCATGAAGAGAGTGGACACCAGGGCAAAGACCAGGTTCTGTTTCGAGTGCTTAGAGTAGGCTTTTGGTGGCCTTCCATTTTGAAGGACGTGCATTACTGGTGCAAAACGTGCCATGAGTGTCAGAGGTGAAGGACGACTGGTAGTCACAGGGCACCATCATCGCACAAAGCGCCTTTGAGAAGTGGGGTTTGAATGCCATAGGCCCTCTCCCAAAGTCTGCAAGTGGTAAGAAGTATGTGGTGGTAGCCATTGACTACCTTACAAGGTGGGTCGAGGCCAAGGCAGTGAAAGAAGTAAATGCTAATGTGGTGGATCAGTTTGTGTTTGATAAATATGTTGCCGTTTTGGCGTTCCATGGGTGTTAGTTTTTGATAGGGGCCAGGGGTTTAGAAGAAAGCTCATGAGCCCATTAGTGGAAAAGTTAAAGATTCAGCATCGGTTCTCCTCACCCTATCACCCCCAATGCAATGGTCTGGTCGAGAGTGCTAATGGTCAAATCGTCAAGATGTTAACAAAGTATGTGTATAAGCAGGAAGCTGAGTGGGAAACAAATCTAGAGAAGTGTATGTGGGCGTATAGGACGTCCGATAAAGTGGCTACAAACTTCACTCCACTGGAGCTTGTATATGGTAAGGAAGCGGTGTTGCCAGTGAATGCACAGCTAGGTGCTTTAAAGGGTATGTGGCGTGTTAATGCCACCCAACAAGGAGTTCTACAGGATCGGATAGCCAGCTTGGAGGCTTTGCAGATGGACAGAGAGGCAACGACAGATTACTATGTGAAGCAGAGGGAGAAGCGGGTCGCAGAATTCAATTAAAACCTGCCGGACAAGAAGATAGAGGAAGGAGACCTAGTCATGATGTACGAAAGCTACCTGGATTTCACATTCTAGAAGAAGTTCAAGAAGAAGTGGACATGTCCGTATAAAGTGCAGAAGGCCTTTCTAAATGGGACCTATCAGTTGGTAAGAGAAAATGGAAAGCTTCTTAGGAACAGAGTGAATGGTGTGAGGGTCAAACTGTATTTCGAGAGGAATCTAGTGCCTGAAGTGCAACAAATCATACTCAAGGGGGGTGGGCAACCCACCTAAAGCATGCGGTGTGTGAAAGAAAGAAGATGAAGCTTTGTACATAGCCTGTACATACAATTATGGTTTTGTGAGTGCTCATCAGTCCCGGGGGATTCGCTAGTAGTACTAGGAAGACGTCACCTGCGTGCACCAAAACTGCAATTTTATCCCCTATATACGTGACCCTCCTTTGTAAAATCTACCTTTTTGGCCTTATAAACCCCCCTATTGTACACTCACGTCACATCATACGGTAATCCTTAGTGAAGACCCCGGGTCATCAATTGGTGTGCCACTTTTAAAGTTATGTACGTATGCTTTTGGTCGAACATAAATGTTCGACGAGGGGGCTGGGCAATGATGGTGCAACCAAAGTTGGTCGAAGCTAGCAAGTGGTCTATGCCAGGAAAAGGGTGTAGTGGAGTACATTGCAGAAGGCTAGGGTAGGTGCCAAGGCCCTGTGCAGCCAAAGGGTAGCGAGAATGTATGCTTGAAGCGTTTTTTTAGGCCAAAAGTGTTGCGGGATAGTCTAGATGGGATGGCAGATGAAGATGTCCACAATGCCGAGTCAAAGCTCTAGAATGTAGAGTTCAACATGCTCTAGAAGCCGGTCCAGATGGCTCGTCAAATGGAGCCCCAGTGCTCAAGATATTGCAGTTTAAAGAAAGAGTATGTAGCAAATCCCTGACCGATAGGACAGCTGGGGACAAGTGGCCCGGGCTGATGTCAGTGCATACATGTGTAGAGCTCGAGTTACGGAGCATGCCTATCTTCTCGGATCGCGAAGCGGAGCTCTGGATGGCAAGTTATGGCCATTAGAATTTTTCGGGGGCCGGGTATGAGCCCACTTGGTTGCATTGAAGGGTGTGCCATCTGGCGTCATTTTAGCCTCGCCAATGTTCTCGGTGGCAGTGTGCATCATGGGGAATTAGCACAAATTGACGGTTCACCTATCGAGTTCCTGGTCCGCAAGATACTGCAGGTCAAAGTTGGGGGCTACACTTGGGCGGTGATTACAAATGCTTTTCTTGTGTTTTGTCGGCCTTGTTTGGTAGGCCTGGGAGAGTCAGAGTGCGATGAGCACGGGGGGGTTCAAAATCGGGAACCAACTCCATTAGTTGAACGTTATGGCCCCAAAATCCGATTATCGGGTGCCATTTGGCAAGCAGATAAGCAATGTGGAAAAATTGATTTTTTATGGAGTGTTTTCAAAAACTTTACAAGGCTTTGAAGGCCATGGGCCAGCAGCGGCCACGTGGCGCCGAAATGAACCCACATGCGCTGAGAGGAGCCGGAACCCGCGAGGTTCAAGTGCTGGAGCGCACACCATCCTGGGTATGTGTGAAGCGAAGAGGAGCTTGGAGCTCCATGGCTATGGTGTTGGCGGCCGTGGCTGCTGCGTAGGTGGAGACGCCGGAGGTTTTGGCGGTGGCTGGCAAGTCGGGGCGACGCGTCCGTGGCGGAGAAAGGTGTAGTGGCGCCTGTTGGTCTGGTTGATGATGTGGCAGGGGCAGTTCCCACAGACCCATGGGCCCCCGAAATTTTGAGGAAAAGGGAGAGGGCAATATCGACATCGCTATTGCCTCCCCCCCTCAGGTAAAGGGAAAGTCCCACAGCAGAGTAGGCGAGCCAAAGAGAGAGAGAGGGCCTGGAGGCCTCCAAAGGGTGCAAAGCAAAGCCAAGGCCGACCAAAGTGAAGGCTAAGGGGCAGAGGAGAAGTCGGATGGATAGAGTCAAAGTCAAAATTGAGCACCATAAGGTAAGCCCAAAGAGGGTAAAAATTGAAGGATAAAAGATTAAAAAAATAAAAATACCAAGGGGCAATAGCGACATCGCTAATGCCGCCCCCCAAGTGCAAAGAGTGAAGAAGAGAGGGATAGAGAAAAGCGGTGCCCCCTTTCCCAAAAATGCCAATTCAAGGTGCCAGGTGGACCAATTAAATTGTAAATTCCCAAATTAAAGCCCCCCCCCTATAAAAGTAAAAAATGGATCAAATTTGGGGCTTTTTCTTGGCGTTTGGGAGTGCTGTTTGAAGCCTGCAAAGTGGAGTTCTCAAGCAAGCTAACCCCTTTGTAAGTTTTGTTGGAAAATGGCCATGGTGATGGCATTGCAAGCCTGTGTATATGTTTTTTGAAGTGCAATCAAGCCACAGTTGCGTCCCGTGCTGTTGTTTCCCCTTCCCCCCTTCTCTTTCTCCTACTTTCATGTCCCTCCTCGGTGCCGGCTGTGTGGAAGTGTGTGCCCCCCCCGAACCGATGGTGTTTTGAGTGAGAGAGTGAGATTGAGTGTCTGTGTGCGTGTGTAAGGGTGGAGACAGGCAGTGGTAGTAGGTGTACCTTGTGTGGTGGTTTGTTGAGTGTGTGAGCAATGGAAATCAAGCAGGCGGTGGTCTGCTAGTGTGAGTTGTGTGTTTGAAGGTGTTTTTCGAGAGGATAGGGGTGCTGTGAATGCCCTGAGGTATAGAGAGGCGCTTGTGTTTGTGCCGGGTGTGTTTCCCCATTCCCCCTCTCCAACGTCCAAAAGTCTCCCAAAGGCAATGCCAACAACAACAGAACCAAGGAGAAGGGAGTTTATAAATGCAAAAATAAACTCTCTCCTGAAATTCTAGAGAGTTATCCAAAAAAAAAACCGTTGTTTCAAGTGCGGGGAGCAATGGCATGCCTATCGTGCTTGCCCCCACAAGAATACACATAATGATCCTCCTAGAGCTACCTTGGTCAAAATTCAAGAAGAGGAGACTCATCACAAAGGATCTTTTCTATGTCATGCTTGGGAAAAGGTAAGAGAACATGATACTTTCATTTTCTTTGACCCTGTTTCTACTCACAATTTCATATCCACATAGTTGGCCACCAAGCTAGGCATCCAAGCCTATGAGATGGGAGATGTCCTACCTGCTGATGGTGCTTTCAAGGGGCAAGAAGCCTCAATCACTCCCTTAATTGGGAGATTGAGGCTCCATGTCCAAAGCTATGTGGACAAGGAGGATTTCTTCATCTCTCCCCTCAAACATGAGGATGTAATCATAGGGGCACTATGGTTTGATCGCATGGCTGCCAATGTTAAATTCCCTGAAAGGCAAATCTACTTTAGGTACAGGGAAAAAGATATGTACATCGATGCTAAGGAGTTGGGTAGCACCATACCCATTGTACATAAGCAAGCTTTCAATAAGTCAATAAAGAACTCTATTTCCATGTACATGATTTTTTATTAAAGATTCTCAAAATGAACCTAATGTTTTAGTAAAAAAAGATAATAGATATCAAAAGGAATTAGAGTTATCCAATTTCCTCAAGGGATTCCAAGATGTTTTTATTGACGACATCCCTTATGAACTACCTCCCAAACAAGGGACGACGACCATGCAATTGAACTTCTTCCAGGAAGCTCACCGCTTATAAACCTCCTGATCAAGTTTCTCAAGCTCAACAAGAGGAGATTATGCAGCAAGTGCATGATTTGGTTGAGAAAGGCATGGTTAGGCCTAGCTCATCTCCATTTTGTTCACCAGTGTTATTAGTGCAAAAGAAATATGGCACATATCGTATGTGTGTCGACTATAGAGCACTAAATAGGATCACTATCAAGAATAGGTTTCTCGTTACAGGAGTAGAGGACCTATTTGATAAGCTATAGGGGTCCACCTACTTCAGGAGGATTGACCTAAAAAGTGGCTACCATCAAATAAGGATAGTTGATCAAGACATTGTAAAGATCACATTTTGCACTACATTTGGTCTTTACGAGTACATTGTCATGCCTTTTGGCTTGACCAATGCACTGACCACATTTAACCGTGTGATGGAGAAGCTATTCAAGCCTCACCAAAGCTTTATTGGAGTGTTCTTTGATGATATAATCATCTACTCTAATTCACTAGACGAACACAAGCAACACCTCCAGGGAATATTTCAAGTTTTACGAGAGAATAAACTTTATATTAATCGAAAGAAAAGTGAGTTTTTCTTACAAGAGATTCAGTATTTAGGTCACATTATCTCTCAAGATGGCATCCAAATGGATCCATGAAAGTTAGAGGTAATAAAAGGATGGCCTAATCCAAGGAATCTGCATGAACTAAGAAGCTTTATAAGTATGTGTGCATACTATAGATGCTTCATAGAAAAGTTCTCACAAATCGTGGGACCATTACATGACCTAACAAAGAAAAATGTTAGGTATATATGGTCCACCAAGGAGAACAATTCTTTCAAAAATCTTAGAGAGAAGCTTATCTCTCAACCTGTGCTTACACTGTCGGATCTCTCAAAGCCATTTCAGGTCCAATGCGACGCCTGTGATGATTGCCTTGGAGCTGTTTTGCTCCAAGAAGGGCACACCATAGCCGATGAAAGTTGAAGGCTCGGCCCTGTTGAGCAAGCTCTAGGCATATATGAGAAATAACTCTTAGCAGTTCTACATGCTCTAGACTCGTGGAAGCACTATTTGTTAGGGACTCCTTTCATTCTGTGAACGGATCACGAAAGCCTTAAGTACTTCATGATGCAGACCAAGCTCTCTGACAAACAAATGAGGTGGGAAAATTTCCTTTTTCAATTTCAATTTCATATTGCTCATATTGTTGGCAAGCATAATCAAGTGGCCGATGCAATCTCAACATGACCAAGAGTGAATGTAGTATCCATAGCAACTCACAATGATCTAACTTCTATGATAGATGAGTATGCTATTGATCCCAATTTTAGAGATGTTATTTCATCCCTTGCACTAGGGAAGAAAGAAGAACCATTTACCCTACAAGATGGTTATCTTCTCTATGGCAATAGACTATGTGTTACTAACTCACCACATGAGAAAGTAATGTATGAATCTCATGCTCCTCCTTATGCGGGGCTTAGAGAGATTCAATCTACCCTAAAAGGGATAGAAACATACTTCTATTGGCCTGCCATGAAAGCAAACATAAAAGAGTATGTTTCAAAATGTGTGGTATGCAAAAAGATGAAGTTTGATAGAGGGAAGCAACCTGGATTGCTTCAATCTTTTCCAATCCCTAATTATCCATGGATTTTATCTTTGGATTGCCCAAGTCTATCCATGGGAATAAAGGGATATGGATGATAGTGGACATGTTTAGCAAACAAGCACATTTATACCTGTCAAAAAGACTATCAAAGACCATCGAATGAAAACCCTCTTTATATCACAAATCTTTATGTACCACGGCTTGCCAATTTCCATAGTGTTGGATATAGTTCCTAGAATGACCAGTAATTTTTGGAAGGGTCTCTTTGAGAATTTAAGTACAAGGCTAAACTTCTCTTCAGCCTATCACCCGCAAACGGATGGCCAAAGTAAAATAGCTAACCTAACAATTCTTCATCTACTAAAAGCTTATGTTATAGAAGTAGATCAAAAGTCTCAGTGGGAGAAGTACTTACCTTTAGTGGAGTATGCTTACAATAACACTGCACATACTTCCACGGGAAAAGCACTTTTTGAGGTGATACAGGGAAGATCAAAAAGTCCCCTGCTACTTAAGGTACATGGGAAGATCTTCACTGCAGATGAATATAACCGAGACCTGCAAGAATCTTTCCAAAATATTAAGGATGCTATATCTATCTCTCAGCAAAGGCAAAAGCTTGTTGCTACTGATAAGCACAACAAAAGGGCTCTAGCCTTTAAACAAAATGATTGGGTCTTGCTTAAGTTTTCCAAGGATCGACTAAGGCACACAATGGGCAAAAATCCTACAGGACACCACAAGTACTATGCTAAGCTAGCAAAAAGGTACTATGGCCCCTTTTAGATTCTTAGGCCAATCAATGAGATGACCTATCAACTCAAGTTGCCCAACCATTGTCTCATACACAATGCTTTTCATGTGAGCCTACTAAATCCTTACAAAGGAGAGCCACCTCAAGAAGAAACCATTGAAGACCCAGGGAGATCAAGGACCCAAAAGAAGTGCTGCAGCCCGAGTCCATTCTCCGACATGAAGACAAGGTATTACGAGGTGGTAAGACTATCCGAAAATATCTTATCAAGTTTAAAAATTATCCTTTTGAAGATGCTAGATGGATGCAAGGCATACAATTAAAGGATAACCTAAACCTTGTCAATGCTTACAATGATTCCCTAGAGTAAGCAAATGTAATTATGTATAAACGAACAAAGTTTTTTTCTTATAAGACTCTCTTTTTCTTTACTGTGCACAAATGTTAATAAGTATGCATACTTAGGATCATGTTTGTGGAGACGACGTCTCCCGAACACCAAGTAGAGATTGTCACTCTATCGTGGAAGATTGATACGGACTAATGTGCAGACATGATTGCGACAACTAAGGCTCTCAAGCACCAAATGGACTAGTCATCCATTTTGGAACGATGTTGTAGGGTAAAATAGGATCCTCTACCCGCTAGCAAAAGGACTAATAACTAGGCTTTATCTTCTCTACCTCATAGTCAAGGACAACTATGATTTCAAGAGAGAGGTAATGTCATAAAAACTAATATCTAATTCTCCAAAATGATTTTCTCATGTTAAATTGATCATTTAATATGGGGAGGTACTAGGGGAGTAAAAGCTAGAATATTGGTAAGACTGTCAGACCGATCTCTACACCGATCTCAACAGGGATCCAAAGGAGGGAAAATAGGGATCCAAAGGGAGACAATATGCAAAAGAGAAATGTACATTGATGGAGGTTAAAAGACCTAAGGTTTAGCTTCATTAAGACTTCCATAGGCGAAGGTTCCAAAATTTTAATTAAAAAGTCCAAATGGTCAAAGTTGGGAAAATTGGATGATGGTGGGAAGACTCAAAAGTCTTCCCACATCCCTATCAAGGAGGGGGCAAGCCCTAAGAGTAGGGGACGAGAGAGAAACACACACACACACACACACACACACACACACACACACACACACACACACACACACACACACTCACACTCCAAAGCTTTCCCCAAAGTCAATACTGGACACATGGTAGACTCCTAGGCTAGTTGCCCCCAATTTTCCCTCAAATCCTATTGGATGGCCATACAGGTAGACCAATGAGAATTAGGCTAGAGTAGAATTATTCTAATTAATTTTAAAATGCTTGATAAAAGAACCAATAGAAATTAAGTTCCCCAGAAGACTCTTGGACAATTTACCAAGGGGTCCAATGAGCATCAAGCAGTCCAATGGCTTGCCTAATTCTTATTGGCCAGAAGACTAAAAGGTCCAATGAGAGTTTAATAAACTATTTTAATTACCTAAAGCTCTCACAAAAGGGTAAAGGGGGACACATGTCACAAGGCTATCAATTATGCTTCTAATTTGCTATTGGTCAAGCCCTGCAGGAGCCAATGGGGGGCCAACAAGAGTAATTGGCAAGAGGGGTCGACCAAGAAGAGAGAGAGGGTGACATTTTTTACCATCACATTGCTACACACACACACACACACACACACACACACACACACACACACACACACACACACATTAGGAGAAAGTTGGACTCACTTTTGGGCCCTGTAAGAAGTGCCACGTCGGATTAGAGAGAGAAAATGAAAATGTTAAATTGTTCATTTTATGTGATACTTTTCTGCGCAACAAAAAGCCAAAATGACATTCTTTGGTAGGTAGCCGCCGTCTTTATCATTCTTATCCTTCGTTCTCTTGTAAGGATTCCAACTAACCGTATGACTAATGATTTGAAATGCCAACTTACAAGCGTTCCCTCCAGAAACATAAGCCACACGAACTATCAACTCTAAACTTGAGAATATGGCATTCCCTCCCAAAACCTGAGATATTTCTCCGTCTTCTTCTCTATCAACTCTAGGAATGGAGAACGCATCTTTTCTTGATGAAAACACTAATTTGAACTTACAATCCTTAGCCCCTTCATCTTTAACACTTACCCAAAGAAAGAACACACATCATCTTCATGTTGATGTATTGCAAGAGTACGCACTGTTGCAGAAACGTAGGAGATTCTTTCTTATCTCAATGGGAGAAAGAACTTAGAAGGACAAACAAGGAACATCATTTGGATTTGTGGACCGATGGGTCTATTTATCCAAACGATCCTATGACAAATGCGCCACCTCCTTTTGCTAATATCACTAACCTCTTACATTTCACAGGTGATGGCAAGGATGGGCTATTGGGATACATCGAACATTTGGAAATGAGAGGATTGAATGCGGAAAGGCAAAGAAACTTCCTGGCGATGGAGAACATGCAGCTGAAGAAACTTAATGAAGCATGCTCTCAAAAGATTTCATCAAACAGAGAGACAATCCAAGGCCTTGAGAAGAAGATCACAAGTTTGCGAGAGAAAGACACCGTGCTTGGTAGTCGGAAAAGAAAACGAGATCTGTGAAACATTGAGAACATGAAGGTTGGTAGTGGTGGCCTGAAAAAACAAATACTAGCTTTAAGGTAACTCGAAGTTTGTTTCTTCAATGTGCTTCATTAAGAAATGGATACACTTACTTTCCTATACATGATCATAACGCATGGTGCTCTTTTGGCAGGTCTTTACTGCATCCAAACTCGAACGGTGCATGCTTCAATGCCGGAGTGCATTACAGTCGTCTAGTTCCAAAAGAAGTAGTTGAAGAGATGATAACTCAGAAAAAATTTCGTAAGTTGAAAGGGAGGCTACTTACCTCCTTCATGAACGAGAATCAGTTGGAACCAATGGAAGTGCAACCAATACTTGATGAGAGTGGCATCTCACAGATGGGATACAAGGCACTCTTCAAAGCATTAGCTAAAAAGTCTCAAAATAAACTACAGAGAGGATCATTGCTGCCAAAGCCATCACATGTAAAGGCTGCTCGCCGGCACGTAAACGATGAGGTGTTTGAGAAACTTGGGTCACCATTCCATATTGAAGCAACGTTCTTAGGCAAGGGTGGCAGAGAGGTACTGTTTAATGAGCACAACAACCTCTTCGTTGATCTTGAAGCATTGCAAAGGTATGCAGTCACTTCTTTGACATCAATCGAGACGAGTGCGGTGGGGTTCTCAAGTTTGTTTTGAAGCTCGACAAGTGCGAGGTCGTGAAGAACAAGAAGCTGGAGAGAGTCACCATTATCCTCATGAACAGAGCTCTATATCCATCAATAACGAAAGAGGATCCACGATACTTCATCGTGCAATCAAAAAACAACATTCTAACTCTAGGATCATTTCAGGTATACTTCGTTCACTCTATGATACCAAAAATATTGATTATTTGGTTTTTGATTTTGTGTTTTTGTTTTTCACTGCAGGTTGATAAGGAAAATTTTGAAATCCTTGATTGGGTTTTTAGTCAAACTCAAATTCCTTCAATCATTAGTGAACAAAGAAACAGAACCATTCTTTTAGTGGAAGGATTTGGTGACTACACAGTGGATGCACAATCACTTGAGAGTGTGCAATGGAATAGAGCTCCCAACAGACATCTTTAAGATAAAACTTTTAAACCAGTGGTTGATATTCCTCTGAGTAGAGTTCACGTCTGTACACTTCATGCACTCTCTCGATTAATTGAAAAGGTGGTTCATTTGTACATATGTTTTGCATGGACATTAAAGCCAGAGAGTGAGTCGAAAAGAGTGATCAAAGCATTAGAGGGAGTGCTCTCAGACACTGGTTTCCATGGAGGCAATGTCAAAATCGAAGAGGACCCTAAGATGTCTCAAAGTCGGTACAAGGTACCGAGGAAAACATCGATAGGCGGAGTGAAGGCAAGAAGGTTTCTTGGGTTTAGCCTCAAAGATTCAGATAGAGAAGAAAGGAGAAACCTGTTCAACAAATGGAAACAGTTATATAGAGTGGTTAAAGACAATGCTCGTGGTGGGGCAATCCAGAATCACAAGGCAAACGTGTGGAAATCACTAGATAAAATTTTCCATTACGTTGAGCAGCATTCTTGGGACCAAAGTAAGCTCACATCATTTCAAGCATCCTTGCTGGATTGGAAAAAGGCTTACCTTACAGGGTGGGGTGGGACACATATCACACATTACATGGTGGGTTGGCATTCTACGTATACAAAACAAAATTTTAAATTGTACTCTACTGACCATTTTGTTTTATTTCAATGAAGCACATACTGTTCAACCATGGTCTACATTTTGCCAAGACATACGGCTCACTATCAATATGGTCCACACAGGCATGGAAAAAACCCACTACATGGCAAGAACATGTTATTTTAAGCACACTATACATGGGGGAGGAAAAGAAAAGTCCAATAGCCTATTAGAGTTACACCAATGGACTTATAGACGACTAATTCATAGAGCAAGGGAGAAGGAACTTCTTAAGCGTTCAGAAATTACACGGTCTTTACAACACATCCGCAAAGAGAAGAAACAAATGGCTTGGGGAGCTTCAAATGCGGCGGAACGCCATGCGAGGTGGCAACGGTCACGAGTCAGGAGCGGGAGAAGATGGACCTGAGCCCGTCGTTTTTATCCTCTTCGATGCACCTCCTTCTTCCTCACTTTGTACCTCTTTGATGTGGAAGCTCTGTAGACGAGCTTGTTCCTCTGTTGATGGAAGCATCCCCACGGGCATCATGCATCTTCTTTCCCTCAGAAACAGCCCCTGCAACCAGAGCCTGAGCTGTGTAGGACATGAAATAGGGGGCTCTGAGTGCTTGGCACCCATACCCAATGCCAAATACGCGTAGAGAAAACTGTTTCTCAATCAGAATTAGTCTTTCTGCGTTTAGTGGGAGGGGGTGTCCACCACACAATCTTGTAATAACTTTCATTGCAAGCAGTGGGAACTTTGCATTGTCATCAGAGTATTCCTTGTGGTATATTATGATCTACATAAAAATTGTAATGAATTTATGGGCCTTAAGTGAGATGAGTACAATTGCCAAGTACTTGAATTGTTTCTACAAACCTTTTTGTGGTTGAAACGCCCGATGTAGTGAGACAATGCGGCATCCTTGCCTTGGACTCCAATGACAAGCCCTTGCCATGAGCCTCCTGCTCTTCTAAGGAAACTATCGTCATACAGTAGCACCTGGCAGCAAAAAAAATGATCATGATATTTTATCACTGGGCCATCTCTAATACTATCTGAATGCACGACAAAAGTTACCATCGTCCATTTCCAGCATCGACCTCCCCCACAAGTGAATAGACTGACTATTCATTACCTGATCTCTAGGTGCCACGTGCCTACCCATGTTTTCCAAGACGAGTTGTTTTGTTGTTGATTTAAACTGCTCATCTATTGGCAAATTGGCCTCTCCGGACTTCGCTTCATTGAACGTATCTTTGATCAGTTTCCACCCTGAAGTGAACTGTGAGTCGCGGACAGCTGTGTCAGCAATAAGATGTTGGTCCACTCCATCATCGTCCACAAACCCCATGTCTACCTCACAAAAATTCACAATTGCCGCTAGGCAGTAGTCCTCCCGTATATTGAGCTCATGCATGATATCTGTGAGTAGAACATAGTGGGTGTCGCCCGCCATAGCAAAGCTGGGAGCACAATTCAAAGGCAGAGTCACTTCCTTACTTGGAATTTCTTGCTTGCACCCTATTGCTGCATCCGCAAGAGAAACAAGAGTTAAGACCGCATCAAATGTTTCCTTTAGTACCTCTACCCACTCTTCTTCTGGGTCGAACTGCACCTCCACATCCTCTATCTCTTCCTCCGGCGCCAATGGACAACTACCGAAAGTTTTTGACTGGGAAGTCTCTAACTCACCATCTGTCTGCAAGTATAAGTAACAGACAAACCCGTGATAGAATTCCACTAAGCGACACTTTTTGAAGTGCTTCATACACCTGTCTTGTACAAGCAGTGCATTGGAGGGACACTTTTCTAGACAACGATTCAGTCTCCTTGAAGCACTCTTGTCAGGGTCAAGGTTGACTGGGTGTACATATCTCATGCCATCAGCTGTCATGGAATTGCCACAAGTGACTGCCTCATACTGTTGCAAATGGGTTTGTAGGTACTCAAATGAGCAATCTATAATCCTCTATATAGAAAACTTTGCATTGAACATTCTTGATAGTTCTGGTGCACGGTGATGAGCACGGGCGTTGTATAAGAACTTGAATAGTTTTTCTTCACATGTATCCTTGCTCACGTCTGTCTCTAGGACTATGATCCCCATGACTGAAAGAAAAAGCAAGCCAAAACTATTTGGTGTTATAACCAAGCGAATATTGAGCCTCGAGTACCCCTCAATGTCTTGGTTCTATCCCGTGTGTTAATGTCATAAGAGGTGACGTTATTTGAGTCAGAACCAAGCGAGTAGGGGCCCCAAGAATCTCCGAAGGGCCCTATTCATTTGGTTCTCTCCTGTGCACTAATGTCATAAGAGGTGACGTTAGTTGAGTCGGAACCAAGCGAGTAACTATGCTACTTACTACCCTTCTGTGCATTTGTATTTTGTGTAGTCAGTACTAGCCAAATAAGGGAAGGTAAACCCTGTTTGTTGCACCTGTTCGTTTGGTACTGACCATCATCCTTGGTCAGTACCAAGCGAATAAGGGAAGGTCACTTAGTTCGATGCCCCTGTTCGCTTGGTACTGACCAAAAGAAAAGTTAAGTGATGTCTGCTAGTACATAGGTCAATACTAAGCAGATAAGGGGAAGGTAAACCCTGTTTGTTGCAGATTTAGGGTTTTTTTTTGCTAAATACGCGTTTTGAATTTATAAGAAAGAAACAAAATTACAACTTAACACCGGGTTTTGAGTTAGAAAACACTTCAGACTTTACAAAGAGTGGCCTACTAATTTTTGGGGGTTTAGGGTTTGCAATAACCATGTAGTCCTTTTCCTTCACAGCCAGACTATCTCTTCTTGAAGCCTATTGGCAAAGTTAATGGCTTCCTCATATTTACTGGGTAGCTCAAGCACTTCATCCTTCATCTCCTGTAGCCAATTAAAGATAGCCTCTACAGAGCCATTCTCGACGAGCAATCGCTGCATGTCTTCAGGCCTTCTTGCTTCTAGAGAGTCTTTAAGGATTGGGACCCTGTGCCTGACGATCAGCATTTACTGCAGATTCAGGCTAGCATATGGACATGCCTAAAAAGCAGAGCGTGGGTTATAGCTTATAAGTGAGTGTTCTGTGAGGGGTGGTACCGCCATGCGGTTTCATGAGAGGTACGTGGACGTGGGAGAGAGAATCAATGGTACCACCCCCCCGAGATTAGGGGAGGTGATGGGAGGGAACGACATGACCGTTAGGAGTGCATGGATTTAAACGTCTCCTTTACATTGGTATTTTGTAGCAGGGGATGCAAACCTGTTCGCTTGCTTGTACACTTTTCTGAGGTCACTACCAAGCGAATAAGGTATTTTGTTGTAGGGGATGCAAACCTGTTCGCTTGGTACTGACCTCTGAAAATGTAAGTGATGTCTGCTATTACTATATTCTGAGGTCACTACCGAGCGAATAAGGCAAGGAAAACTCTTTCCTATGCACCTATTCTCTTGGTACTGACCTCAGAAAATATAAGTCATGTCTGCTATTACTATTTTCTGAGGTCACTACCGAGCGAATAAGGCAAGGCAAACTATTTCCTATGCACCTATTTTCTTGGTACTGACCTCACAAAATATAAGTCATGTCTGCTATTACTATTTTTGGAGGTCACTACCGAGCGAATAAGGGAAGGGAAACTCTTTCCTATGCACCTATTCGCTTGGTACCGACCTCAGAAAATATAAGTCATGTCTGCTATTACTATTTTTTGAGGTCACTACCGAGCAAATATGGAAAGTCAAACTCTTTCCTATGCACCTATTCGCTTGGTACTGACCTCTGAAAATATAAGTGATCTCTAATATTACTTTTTTCTGAGGTCACTACCGAGAAAATATGGGACGGAAAACTCTTTCCTATGCACCTATTCGCTTGGTACTGACCTTTTCTGAAATTTGAAGTCCCTTGTGCTGACGAATGAATTGTCTTTTGGTGTTATTCTATTTGTAGAGATAACTCGTGTAAAGGCCATGTCTAGGAGGGCAACAGGTGAATCTTTGAATTCTCAAGCAAGAAGACGCCGATATGAGGCGCATAGAGGTGTACAGCAAGAGCTGCGCAGGATAGAACGACACGTTCAACCTGCTATTCCACGCTGTCATCTGGAGTGCCCAAGAGGAGTCAATCATAGGAACCAAGGACCAGCACCATGACCACTTTCTTAGAATGCTGAAAAAGAAAAACCATCTTTGAATGAAGAAAAAATTTATGATACTCAATTTTTTTTTGGGACCCTTGTAAGGATGAACTAAGTCAAATATTTTGTAGATTCAAATAGATTTGTTTGCTTTGTGGATGCTTTGTATTTTTAATAGCTATGTCTTTAGGGGACCGACATGAGAACAATATGCATGCATGATCTCCTGCAACAACTAGATTTGTATGCCTTGTGAGTACTTGGTATCTCCTTCAACAAATCATTGAGCCTTTCCAATTGCATCACCCCAATAGCTATGTCGTGGCTGCTTCCAAGCACCATTCTTGATCCTCATGCATTCAATATTTTGTGGCGCCTTTTGCGTGCCAGCAACTCCATAAGTATTACTCATTAGCACATATCCTGCAAAGTTCATTGACCAGATCTGAGTGACTACATCCATTGACCAAATTAAGAAAAGAGATTGCAGTTGGGGAGGTGCTTTTGTGTTGCATCGAACAAAAATAGTCGGAGCTTCCTCGGCTAGCCCTTGCTAGGATATGTGCAACCTGGATGTGGCAAGGAAGCTCTAGGCTAATTTTACTTGATGCGAGTGAGGGATTGTCATTAGAAAAATTCTCTTGGAGTGGTCTTATAGCATGACTTTGTTGTGTTTTGGAAGCTCTAGGATACTTTAATGAAAAGTGAAGTGAGGGTTTCTCACCAAATGGAGTCTCTTGGAGTGCTCTTATAGGAGGATATGTCCAACACAAAAAGATCATCAAGAATTTTTTTTGCATCACATTTGGCATACATATCAGCCAAAGAATTGCCAACCACAACCTATTTCTCTAAGAGACCTTAAGTAGCAATCCATAAAATGAACACACTGAGAAATTACAGTTGAGGAGGTGCCCTCATGCTACCTAGATTAGAGCTTTCTCCACCTACCCTTGCTAGGAATATCCTCCTTTAAGTGCACTCCAAGAGACTTTGTTTAGTGGGAAACCTGATTTTGCATCTCGTTAAAATAGCAAGAGCTTCCTTGCATCAACCTTGTTTGGCATCCCGTGCAATTAATGTGCTCTAAGAGACGACATCTCAAAGAGGATTCCCTTTAAGAACTCTACATGCTATTGTGAGGACACCACATTTGGAATACATATTAATCGATTCACTGCCATGCTTGACTTTTTACTCCAACAGCCCCTGACAAGCAATCTCATCATAAATTCTGATACCCATGTGAAGATCTTTCCATAAATCCACATGCCTTCAATGTGCAAGCATAGATGAATGCATTTAGACCAAGGCATTCCCTGCATATCTAGTTTAAACAACCCAAAATTTTCTTGCAGCAACAACCATGTCTAGTATATCCCACCATATTAACACGCTCAAAGAGATAACATCCCAAAAAAGATGCCCAATAAGCACTTTTTAGCCTCTATGAAGGTGCAACATTTGGAATACATATTGATCAAAGCACCGCCAAGCACAACATCTTTCATCAAGTGGCCCTCACTAGCATCTCATCAACATTTCTCATCCATGTGAATATCTTTCTTAAGGCCACTGACCTTCATGATACAAGCATATGTGAATGAAGTTGGAGAAAGGCCACCTTGAAGAATGCACGATGCATGCAGAGTGAGAGGGAGAACAAGAGCAAAAGCAAAGTGTAGATGGAGATCTCAATGAGAATTAGAATACCTCACCACTCCTTATTGTTCTATATAATCAAAAGAATAGATAAGGATAGTACTCTCAGTGTCATGGATGTTCGGCCAATTGGCCTGAACACTAACAATCTCCCACTTGAAGGCCAATGTGAACAATGGATGTTCCACTTCTACTTCATGAGCATACTCTAGAAATGTGAACAATTACCGATCATTATGTATAATGTGAATGGCTTAAAATTTGTATTATATTTGTGGTAGGAATAGGGGTTTTTGGATTTGGGATTGAGTGCTCCTTCCTCTTCACTCATTGTGCCATCTTCACACCATTAATCAACTTCTTGCAAATACGCTATATTTTCTTAATTTCTACGCTTCCAACCCTACTCCTTTTGTGCTTTCTATTGCTGCAAGAGCCATCAACTATCTAAAACTCAGAGTGCAAATCCCCTTGCACCTCCGATTGTGGGCATTTTGCTTGTTGTGGAATCCGCCTCTGTGGAAGGTTCATCTTTGCTACGAAAATCCACCTCATCCAACCCGCCATGGCTCCTCTCTCTCTCTCTCTCTCTCTCTCTCTCTCTCTCTCTCTATATATATATATATATATATATATATATATATATATATATATATATCTATATATATATATATATATATATATATATATGTGTGTGTGTGTGTGTGTGTGTGTGTGTGTGTGCAAAATCCGCCTCTGTGGCATGATTTATCTTTGCTACAAAATCCACCTCTTGCCATGGCTCCTGTGTGTGTGTGTGGTCCAAAATAGTAGCACACATTGGCTACTTACTCTTCTTCTTTCCCAGAGATGCTAGGTCTACTCCAAATCCTCCATCAGCAAGGAAACAACAACAGGATGACTAGTGTTCAAAGAGAGAAAGAAAGACCAAGTAAAGGCACACACTAACTTTTCCATTCTCCTTGTGGCATCAAACGTAATACGAAAGAATCCTTTTTTAAAGAGATCCAAGACCAGTGGCTCAATGTCTTATGAATTTCAAATTCCCAATTCCCATGACCTTTCATATCCCTAGGCTGCTAAGCCCAATTTCCCACGTGAATATACTTTTGGATAGTTAGCCCCTAATATACATATGTATAACCATGAAGCAATCCTATGGCTTCACCTGACACCCATCATATCTTTGCAATGAAGAAACCTCTCTAAGAGTAGACTCTTTGTGGGAGCATCTATAGGGTTGTCACCTGTATGAACCTTAAGTAGCTCAATTCGCTTGCTAGCCAATATTTATCATATCACATCATAATAGCTTGATAATAGACTTAGAGTGAAACACAGGGTTCTTCACTGTCATAATGCAACACTGGAGAGTAATGCCAAGATCTCCTACTAGGAAAGCTAACCACACAAATTCCTTGCTAGCATCATAAACCACCCTATACTCTATCTCTATGGTGGAAGATGATGTATAGTTCTGGACACATGATCTCCATGACATGGTATTCTAGCAAATAGAAAAACATAGCAAGACGTGGATCTTCCACTATCCACACAACCTACATAATTTGCATCCGTGTAACCTGCAATGGATGCATCACTATTTTCAAAGCATAAGCACTTGTTTGCTATTCCTTTTAGATATCTCAAAATGTGCTTTACTGCTTCCCAATGCTTTCTACTAGGATTTTCCATAAATTTGCTAACCACTCCCACTGTAATGTCCAATCTTGTGGCTACCATGGCATACATAAGACTACCGATTTTCTAAAGAATATGGAACCTTGGCCATTTCCACTTTCTCAACATCAAACTTGAGAAGTGACTTCTTTGAGATAGAAATTGTGTACTAAGTGACTTCTTTGAGATAAGAATCTCGTCTTTAGACTTCTCGGCAATGAGAATATCATCAATATAGAGTATGGGGATGATGAGGGAGCTATTATTCAACCTTTTGGGATATAAGCAATGATCTTCTTGAGTCCTTCTACATAACCTTGGGACTACATGTACTTGTCAAACTTTATGTACCAGTGCCTTGAGCCCTACTTTAGTCCATACAATGCCTTATGCAATCTACACACCAATTCTACCCTTGTAGGTTTTTTAGGTCTGACTTAAAAACCCTTTGGCTATTTCATGTAGACATTCTCATTAAGATCCCCATGAAGGAAAGCCATCTTCACATCCATTTGGACAAGTTTCTGTCCTCAATGGCTACTAATCCAAGCACAAGATGCAATGTAGTCATCTTTACTACTGGAGAGAAAATATCATCAAAGTCAACACCTTTCTTCTTCTTGAATCCCTTAGCAACCAATCTAGCCTTATACTTAGGCTCGAGATCTTTGGATGTGTACTTTTTCTTTTACACCCATTTGCAAGGCAAGGCTTGTTTTCCCTCTAGAAACTTTGTCGGTTCCCAAGTCTCATTTGCCATACTCGAGTTGTACTCAGATTGCATTGCCTGCTCCCACTTCATGCTATTTTCCATCTCGATAGCCTCTTTGTAGTAGGTAGGCTCTCCGTAGCCAGTGACCAACAAATAGTCTAACCCTGATTGAAAATGTTCAAGGGTATAAGAGACACATGTCAATCTCCTCACTTCCTGTGGCTGCTGCTACATTTTTCTCTCTGAGGAGCATTACTAGCGATAGGTACATCACTAGTAGACCGAGTTGTTTGTGTAACTAGAGTTGTGACTATGTCCTCAAATCTCACTTTGCGATAATCAACCTCTCAATGGGCTATCTATGCATCTTTGATTAATTAAAGAGCACTTGTGAGCTATGAATAACTCTTCAAGATTTCAAGCTCAAGAGATGATAACCCATGTCTCCATCTGCACCATAGCCAATGGAAGATGCATTTGTGTGACTTGGGGTCTAGCTTCTTTCTAATCTCTTTAGGCACATGTGAGATTGCCTCACACCCAAATACACGTAATTTTTCATAGTTAGACTTCTTTCCTATTCACATCTCTTGTGGAATCTTGTAGTTCAATGGTGTACTAAGAGACCTATTGATTATGTGCATGCCGTCATAACACCTTCTCCTCAAAACTCTTGAGGTAAATTTGCCATATAGATCATCGAAGTAACCCTCTCCTAAATAGTCCTATTCATGTACTGAGCAACTCCATTTCGAGCAAGTGTGTACAATGTAGTAAACTATCATGACCGAATTATTCTTTTGCTACAAAAGTCCTTAAACTCAATGGAGATGCTATATCTTGCATTGTTAGTGTGCAAAGCCTTCAACTTATTGCTTGGCTAGATTTCAACCATAGCTAGGAACTTCTAGAAGACATTAAAAACTTTGTATTTAATCTTCAAGAGGTACATCCACATCTTTCAAGTAAAGTCATCTATGTAAGTCAAGAAGTATAATGCCCCTAGAGACATTGTAATTACTTCATTGTCTTCTGACCTACATAGATAGAGTTCTCTTTTATAGAAGAGAACTACAAGGAATATAATGAGCCAGATTTTTGGTATTTTAGCATGACCAAATTACCTTTTTTTATAATCCAACAAACCATTGCCAACACTATAGTGTATCCAATATCATCAAGTTGTCCTGCTGAAACCAAGCTCTTAGTTAGCTTCGGCACATGTATAACACCTCACAACACAAACTTAGTATCATTGTGCACACACAAATTCACATCTCTAATGCCATATATCTCGAGTTGATGAGAATCACCCAGATTAATTGAACTCTATGTAGAATCATAACTAGAGAACCTCTCTTGTGAGGAGTAACATGAAAATTGATACTTGTCTCAATAATACAATTTTGCGCAAGGCATTATTCAAGAGCTACCAATGCCTCTAGACTCAAATTAGAAGTGAATAATAGTACAGCTGATGGATACGGTGCATCAAGAACAATATCAACATATGAAATCTCAATGCCATTGAGATCTTCTATCTTCACATTGATCTTAGGAGGTACAAAGCTTACAACAATGTCTTTATCCTTATCTCTTTGACAATCTTTTTTCATGTGTTCTTACTTGTGACAATGGTAGCATTCAATGTTCGTTGTGTAATGTCCACGGCTCTTGCTACGTGCATTCTTGTGATCCTAGTAATGATCACGACTATGACTATGGCCTTTCAACCTTTGATTGTTCCCTTGGTTACTTCCACTTTCCATATCTCCATCACCATGTCCATTATTTTCAAGAGGCTAACTTCAAGTCTCTTTTGTGAGAAAAGCACTAATAACATCATTGAAAACAAGCTTGCCCTTAGGGATGGAGCTACTAATGGAAGTGTTGAATGTATATTCCTATGATGTAGGCAAAGAAAATAGCAAGAAAATGGCTTTCATTTCATCGTCAAAATTAAGCCAGTTTGATGGCAACAAAGTAAAAACACTGTTAAACACGTTTAAGTGTGAACTGGCATTTCTAACTTCCTTCATGTTAAACCATTTAAGCTTCTTCTTAAAAAATACTTTGTTCAATGCACTCTTTCCATCCCACACCGAGCATAATGACTCCCATAATTCCTTTGCAGTTGTCTTGTTCATAATCCTAAAGAAAATGGACTTACCAAAGTATAGGTGAATGGTCACCATAGCACAAGTATCAAGCTCCTCCCACTGATCTCATCAATGAAAACATCCTCTTTATTCTCTTTCAATGGCATAGAAAGGCCCTTATTGAGCAAGACATCAAGCATATGCTGTTTTGATATCGTGAAGTATGTGCCATCAAACTTCTTTCTTAGAAGTTTCAACCATGATTGCCAATAGCAAAATGCAAGAGAGTGAGACTAGAATTCATGGAAAATTTTCTAAGAAAATTATAGTAGAAAGATCCTTTGCACAAAGATCAAAATCTCAACTAGAAAAGCTAAAAAAAATCCACTACAAAGTCAATGCAAACGAGTGCTATACTTAGCTAGAGGACTCATGGAAAACATTTGATAGAGTCTCCTCTGTAGAGAGATCAAAATATCAAGCAAAAATTGAGCCAAAAGCAATGCATAAACCAACCAAGAGTGCTGACTAGGCATAACGTGGTATATACTGCTCAAAGAAACCGTTGAACTTGGCATCATAACACCTATATCTATCTATGCATACCTTATGGTGAGGCCACAAATGGGGATCTCTAGAAACCTAATTCACCTCACACTTGGTAACCTGGCCCCCAGTGCTTAGCTTCAAAAAACCTCATGCAATGACCCTCACAAAAAGTTATGCAAACATGACTAGCCATTTTCTCAGAACGGGCTCTTTTGAGCCGAGTCTCAGAAACAATTAGGGCTACCGAAACAAGCCAAAATTGGCTCCACAATGAGGTACAATGGTAGTATTCAAAAGACACTCTCAAGTGCTAGTCACACATAAACAATATGCATCCAAACTCCAATTGAAATTATAATGGCTATCACTACCAAAGATGCTCCTAGATCTACTGTCTCTAGTGAACCTGTGATTGTCTCTGCGCATATAAAACTGTATTTGAGATTTGTCTCCAAGAAGTCATCAACGACTATGCATGACCAATCAAATCAGTCTTCAAAACTAGAAAGGACCTACATTAATGCCAAGAACGCATATGGAGAGCTTGAAGAGAACTCCATTTTGATAGAAAAGTTTTTTATTCTGAGTTTTGTAGCTCAAGTTATAAGCAAAATAGTGACCTGATATAAATTTTTCCTAGACTGAGCAACCTGATTCTCTCTCTCTCTCTCTCTCTCTCTCTCTCTCTCTCTCTCTCTCTCTCTCCCCCGCTCTGTCTCTGAGCTCACAAAAAGCTCAATCTCTCACCCATTGTGCCTTGTGGTCTTAAGCCCCTTGCCACCTTGATACGTAAGCTCTATGTGCCAAGATCACAATTCCTCCATAGCTATGGAAGCTTTGAGCTTTGATTTGTTGCCAATGTAGCCGATGTGAAGCTTCTCGAGAAGAGGGAAATGTTGGGAGAGGAGTAGCACAACCTTCAACTCTCATACCACTTAAAGAGTGCATGGTGTGTGCGGAGGAAGAGGGCAAAGAAGAGTAGACACAGAGTCTTGGTGGAACTCTCAATGAGGATTAGAATACCTCACTACTCCTTATTGTTCTATATGATCAAAGAATAGATAAGGTTAGTACGATCAGTGTGATGGAGGTTGGCCAATTGTCCTGAACCCTAAAAATTCCCTTCACATTTGATCAAAATAGCCCATAGTTTCTTTGCCCCAACCATGTTGAACATATCCTACAATTAATACGCTCTATGTGATGACGTTCTTGAGAGGCTCTAATGATGTCACTACGTTGGTATACATATTGACCAAAGCACCACCAATCACATCTTTCTACAGTAGCTTCAGACTAGCAAGCTCATAAAAAATTCTCATCCATGTGAAGGCCTTGCATAAGGCCACATGCCTTCAAGGTGCAAGGATAAGTTCTTTTGTCTAGAAAGAGGCCTTCCCTTTGCATCTAGTAAAAATAGCCTAAATCTTCCTTGCCATCGTCATGTTTCTGCAATAGATGTGGTCAAGCACTACCAAGCATGACATCTTTCGATCTCCAGTGGCCCCAAACAAGCAATATTATCATGAAAGGTCTCACCACTATTAACATCTTTCATAAGGCCATATTTCGTCAAGGTCCAAGATAAGTCATTGCATCTAGAAAGAGACCTTTCCTTTTCATCTAGTGAATACAACACAATGTTCGGTAATTGCCACAACAATTTTGGGCCTATCTTGCAAATCAACATGTTTCAAGTGATGACAATCACGAAAGGAAGTCAATCTAGAGCTTTCTTGAGGTTACCACGCTATGGTTGAATCTATTGACCCATATAAATGTTTTGTATAGGGTCATAGGCTTTCAAGATGCAAGCATAAGTGGTTGAATTTGGAAGTGCAACAACAAAAATTTGAGAAAAAGAAGTGTGTGAGTGTGTGTGTGTGTGTGTGTGTGTGTGTGTGTGTGTGTGGAGTTGCTATTGCACCCTGCATGCCGAAGGTTGAGAGAGAGTTGGGGTCATATGCTAATTGTGCTTTGGTGCAAATCCGATGCACACTGATGGTCTACTTTGTCAATAAAAAAAGCAAGTGCTTTCATTTAAAAACCTATGCCACATGGACAACGAAGATGCCAAGATTTTGAATTGGAGTAAAAATTCCTTTCTTGTAAGAGTAAATCCGTAACTCTCAAGAACTATAATATACCCTCTTGTTGAGTGTATGTGATATAGCTGAGACCCAGCCTTACACTGAAATGTGGAAAATTTTATGGCCTTTGTTCAAGGTTAGCTTGAAATCTAGGCAAGATTTTGTGATTTTAGTCAATAAAAAATACACTAAACACAATGGTAAAAAACAATTGATAAGTGACATCCGTCACGTCCACCAACAAGGAAACAATAACACAAGAAGGGTGAATTGCAATCGCATCCAAAAGTGGTTCTCACGGAAGGGATGAAAGGCGAGGGGGGGGGGGGGATGCAAAAGCAACAATGCCTTGCTTTATGCTTGGTTACACCTATGGGTAGGAGAGGGTGAAGGGTATAGTTGCTTGCTCTCTATGTTAACGGCATGGAATGTCTTCTAACTTCTTTTGGGCATTTACCCCCCACCCCCCCTCTCCTGCTCCCCCACACACACGCCACATAGTTGAATTGATTAGGAGTGTAGTTAAGCTAATACTGTGTCCATTTTGACAACATAATGAGTGATAGGCTCTTTGACACCTATAAAACTAATCCAAGGCTAACAATATCTGTTGTCTTCTCTATATAGATGCACGTGAGAGTCTATCCTTGATTAAATATGTTTAGGTTTGCTATAGTACAACCTTGAAGACAAGGACCTAGCTCATCTATAAACCTTACTGTCGTTATGCATATATGATAATTTGACTGAGTATTCATTGACTATAACTTTCCCCTTAGAAAGGCTTCTTGTATTAGGGTGTGTGAGGGAGTGATTAGTCTTTGTGAACTTTTTGCCCCGCATATGTCTTGGTTTGACCTGTTTATTATTTTACAAAATCAAACACTTTCTTTCTTATATGGGGTGTCCCCTTGGGGACTTTTTGCTTTTCTTAAAGTTTGCAAGAATTGGTGGATGCTTACCTTGTGTATTAGTGGGTGGTCACTTGGGAATACGGGTGGAAATAATTGCCCCCTCTCTCTCTCTCTCTCTCTCTCTCTCTCTCTCTCTCTCTCTCTCTCTTTCTCCCCCCCCCCCCTTCCCCACCGCCCACCCTTTGTTTTATTTCTTTCCTTCTTGCATAGATCGGACCTACTCCTCCTAGACTACTCTGAATTTCACATTAAGAGTACCTACTTGGTGACTTTGAAGTTTGCACTGTTCAAGGGTTTTGTTTCCCCCTCTCTCTATGAGCATTTTACACCACACTGAACTTCACTCTCTTGAGCTTCACTCTCTTGAACTTCACTTACTAGTTTATTAACATGCTCCTCTTATGAGTGTGCAAATGCGGTGTGGGTGCACACACACACACACACACACACACACACACACACACACAGAGAGAGAGAGAGAGAGAGAGAGAGAGAGAGAGAGAGAGAGAGAGAACAAGGATGTGGGTGGAGCAGCTCATCACAATGTGCGTGTGAGAGAGCCCTTTATTCTTCTACTTAGTAAAGAATAGGGTGTACACAAGTGATAGGCAGTCGGACGTCTCGGGCACATCCGACTGGGGTAAGGGACACACAACCGTTACCCTAACAATCTCCCACTTAAAGGCAAATGTGCAAATAAGTGTTACTACTATAGAACCTAACATATGTACATGAGGTATTAGAAGGTAACTCATCTCAATCTATGCCCACTCGATCTCTCAAATTCAATGCATGGTGTCATATAGTCTCTAGCTGCGTGTGAAAGTGTATATCCGTGCTAGAATCAACATGCATACCCTATATGTATCCTATAATGACCTGCACTGCTCCATGGTGCATCATGATAGTGTTAGTCACCACACAATTGACAAGTCCAACTATATATGCTCCCACTATAGCCCCACTATAGATGCTATGTTGGGTCTTGACACTAAGAGGTCATACATGAGAGTCCCAAAGGGTGATAATAAATGCGTAATTTATGCTAGCATATCCATGCCAATCACATTAACACCATGTGCAATGACCTTTGCCAATCTATCCACAATATGTATCTCAATGCTCACTGCATCACCACCAGAACTAGTCACACATGGACATATCAATCTTGACTCTAGGATAGTCATCACTCCCTCATCCTCCATAGGAACTGTATCCGCATGTCTTGGTATCACCATACTAGCCTGTGCATGTCAAAGAACTCCTTATCACTCATATCCATGGTCGGAGGCATCTCTGTCCTAAGAGGATCAATATGTTGTCTCTGGCTAGAACATTATTGCTCTAACTATGCATCTACAAACATTTCATGCACAACACTCTAGAGTTCATTCGTGAAAGATATCTGTCTAGTCTCTCGTTGACATGACTGTAACGTAATTGAGTCTATGCCGTCTTGCACATGTGACTCAATTCTTTGCTCCTTGACCAAAGCATCAAAATCTGCACCACCATTGCTGATTACTCTAGTCATGCATTCAAAGAGATATCTTTCTCTACATGTGTATCCTTAGAACCCTGCATGCACAACGAACAAAGTGTGATGCTATTGATCAGCAAAGTATACTCGCATAGATAGTGACTGTCTGCATGGTAATGAACTCACAAAGACTATGGAAAATCTGGCACCAAGAACGGAGAGAAGAGTCAAACGAGCACCACGATGGCCTCACGCTATCACAAGAAAACCTCTCCTTGTCAAGTAAGACTCATCAATCAAATGAACATGACACCCATGACCTCTGAGCTCCAAGGTGGAGATCAATCTCCTATGAGCATCCGACACATATTGAACATCATGGAGCACAAGTATACTCCCACTGGAAAAGTATAAATGAATATCACCCATACCATGAACACCATCTTGTCTCAGAGTAGAAAACATGCTAAACCACTCCCTAAGGAGTAACATGACGTAAAGCACTACTATCAGGTTGCAAATTGTGAGACAAACTCCACGCTTGTCTAGGTGAACTTGCAAAAGTAGGAGTGTCTACCACACTTGTACTCTCAACAAAAACCAATGGAATCCTCCGTTGTCTCCAATGCTTGAAAGAACATCTACTCATGTGGCCTAGTCTTCCACAATGCCAGCAAACCATAGGTTTATGCCTTTGAGATCTTCTTGATACACCAACCTGTGTATCCAATGACAAACTATCATTGCAAGATGCCATAATTGAGCACAAAATGACTCTATAGACTAGCCCACATACAGTGTAAATGTAATGTCCACAAGAACATAACTTCTCAACACAATGCAAAAGAAAACTAGCCGATCAAACACCTGCCACCAAAACTATGGCAAATATCCCATAAAACGTATAACCCTCTGCCAAAACCAAGAACCAATGGTGCATAACTTGTGACCATACGCAATGAGAGTGCAAGCAAAATGATGATCTGCATAGGCATAAGCCAAAACTTGGCTAAAAAATCTCTCTAGCATTTGTCACAAAAACGCATAAAACCTAATGAGAAACCGGCATGAAGAAACCGCCAGTCTCCTCTATAACTGGAGCAAAATGTCACCAGAAAACGAGGAAATAAACAATTTTCAAAACACAATGCCAAACACAATGGCAAAAAATCCAAGAATCTCTCAATTGGAATCAATGAGCATAAAGCTCCCACAATGTCAATACATAAGCTGTACCCGCTGTACAAGACACTACAAACCTTGAGCTAATTGCCAAGCTCACCTAGTGCGGTATCGAGGCATACACACAATGATCTCCCACCTACAAAGAACACCATGCAAAATCCTTGAGTGAAACCTGCAATCACAACTTGGATCGCATCAAATCATGTGCATAAAATTGTTGGGAAAAATTTGCCAGAGTTTTGCTAGTAAAATGGTTATCAAATCCAATTAACCAACAAGCTGCAAAGCTCAAACACAACCAATAAGTGCACATCATACCCGCACTCAATATGCATCAAATCTCTACAAAATGTGGAAACCTGTGAAAGAAGCTCCGATTATTTTCTCAAAAAATTGCATCTCTCAAGAGATCGCTTCAATGGTGTGTAAATGCCTCCATGATTCTTTACCCAAATCTACCAAAAAACCCTCAAAACCACAATCTCTATACAAGCTAAAATTACATCTTCAACTTAGAATTTATGCATTCAAGTTCGAGCACCTATCGTACTTCCAAAAGTACATCAAATCTGCATGTTGCACAAAAACAGAAACCTGAAAGTTTTGTATACACTTAGTATGAGCTGAATATCAGCAAAACGATGAGGATTTTGTAGAAAGGTTCTTCTGCAAAGTTGTAGACCATGTCAAAATGGAGGGGCTAAGGGGACAAGTTTTTAGATCTGCTCTCTATAAGGAGAATTTATGAATTTGAAAAAAGTGTTGTTGCGCACACAATTTTAAGGGCAGCACCTTCACCTACGCACAATCTCCACACTCTCTTCTGAGCTTCCACAAGAGCATACATCACTCTCAGCTGAGCTCATAAGGTGCCACTGGGTTTTCACAAAGTTTCCAAGCATTCTTTATCTCTCCACCATCAAAAGTGAGCAAGCTATCGCATCAAAGCTCTCAACACTATGTGCTCTCCATGAACACCATGCACTATGATACGTACCAATTGTGAGTGTACAAATGTGGTATTTGTGTGGAGAGGGAGAAGGAGAGAGAGAGTAAACACAAAATATGGGTGGATCAGCTCATCACAATGTGTGTTAGAGACCCCCTTGTTCTTCTATCTACTAAAGAATAAGGTGTGTACAAATGATGGGTAGTCGGATATCTTTGGCACATCCGACCAGGGTAAGAGGGCCCCAACACCTCTTCTAATGATAATTATTGATGATCTCTTTAGGTTTGAGAAGAAGATATTTGATTCATGCCTTTCCTAAGTTGTCCCGATGTAAATATGGGAGCATCTTTTGTAATGAAATTGATATTTTGATATTTTATGCAGCTGACAGGTGAAAAATGCCAAGAGTTATGCGAAAGAATAATATATTCTATCATTTAAGTGCTCTTTATGAGCCCTAGCCAATTATTGCCTAGCCTGTCAATATGTATTCATTTGAGCATTCACTAATCTATAATAAATACGTGCAAGAGGAAAATGCTGACTCTTGCACGGGGGAGATTGCACCTAGTGTTTACATTGTTCTTCTCTCCTGTTCCCTCTTCTCTCTCGTCGTGCCGGCGTAGTACTCCACTCTAGAAGATGCGCATGCACTCGGTCTCTTTTCCTCTCTGTTCGTGTACGATTCGATTATATGCTCACAAGCTTCATTAGGTATGCATATTTGCGGTGTTTTGTTGTTTCTATCATGCTATTCAAGGTATTTTGTAGGGACGCTACGTCTTACATTTGTAGTAGTGGTATCAGAGCCTGCGAAACACTCCTGGTGGTATGATCATCACGCCCACAAAGAGGATCGCCATAAGCATACCGTAGAGCTAAGTTTATTTGTTTCACAACTTCTATTGATCATGATGTTATCGGTCAAATTGAATGTAATTTATCATATTTCTTTTATAAAAAAAAGATTTATTATGAAGACTACCTTAATCTTCATCTTAACTAGATCTTATGTAGACTAGTTTAATTAGGATCCAATTATATTTAATAAAAGAGTCATGTTTGATTAGTAGAATTAGTTAGTCTTGCATAAGCCAAGCACGGACAAAGATCAAGAAGCTGGAGCCTAATGAAGCTTTCAAAACTGTCAAAAGGTAGTATGTCCATTGCTAGGCAGTTTACCATGAGACCAAGAGCCTTTGAAGTGTTTGGGTAGATAAGGTAGAATTTGGGTAGATAAGGTAGAAGGGGGCACATGCCATTAACAAAGAAAGTAAGAGAGCGATTAATATTTGAACACTTTCAAGTAGGAAACTTTAGGGTTTTTGGGCAATGACGGCCTGGCAGGACAATGCTCTATCGCAGTAGAAAAGCCAGTGGAGAAACACTAGGACCAACATCTACCAGCGCATGGAGGCAACATCATCAGCAGACGGCAGTTTTGACACTGGCAACACGGCACCCTTGTCGTCCCCGACCACGTCCAAACTGTGAGGGTTGCATTAGCAGAACGCTTTTCCCCAATCTGGTTGGCAGCACCTGCAATTTTTATTTCATTTTTTTTGGTGGCATTTTTATTTCATTTTTTTTGGTGGCATGCAACCCTTTTCTTTTACGGCGCAGCCTACCTTGCACCTCCCTTTCAACCAGTTTGCAAGTCAAAATTCTGCATGTCCGCAACACTTCCTTCTCTCACTTTCCCACAAAGCAGAGTCGCTCTTCTCCTCTCTGTCTCTCAATCTTTCTCTTGCATTGACTGCAGTTCAACTGCCTCTCTTTATCGTCGTCAACCACCACCTCCCCCCCTTGTCATCATTGGCGGCCATCACTAACGCCCACAACACAATCCATGCAACCGACTCTTGGTTTAATTTTGCCTATCACAAGAGCCGCCACAATGAAAAGTACGGCCCCCAACTACACATCTAACCTTTTGTAGCTGCTCACTTTTGCTTTCGCATGCAACTGGTGTTGCTCACACCCATGCATAACCTGCAGCCGACCTTGGCCACACATCCAACTCTGCTCACCCTCCTCACATTTGACTTTGCATGCAACTACTGGCAGATTTGCAATAGGCATGACACGTACCCCTCACCCTCCTACAACGAGTGGCCAACCAACTCACACACCACCACCTTGGTGACTCCGCATGCACATCGGCATGTTCACTTCTGATGATGTTGATCACGTACGGCTATAGCTCTCATCCATGAGCAGGATGCCATGCACTCAACTCCCCCCCACCACTAAGTGCAACCCCATAATATTTGTCCAGCAAGAATGTGGCTCAACCAGAAATGAAATTTTTAGCAGTTCCTCCCGGGATCAATCTCAAACAGATAACATCCACAATAATTTTGCTTCAACATCATTATCTACTACACAATCTCTCACACGCACCAACTGGATTCCTCCACCCTTGTACTCGCACTCAATTGCCCGCAACCACCCCAAGCGGTTCTCCATGCACACAAAGACAAGATCTATTGGAGGCAGCTTCGGACACAGCTGAAGCAGTCTCGCAAGTAGGAACAGACGCAGCAGAGAATCATGATGAGGATGAGGGCCACAATCACAACCACGATGCTAATGACGATTTTGGGAACTACAACAACCATTAGGGATTCTTCTACAGGTGCAGAGAGGTGGGCTTGAAGGACAGGGCAGCTTTTATCTCTCTCTTTCTCCCCTCCTAGTACGACTACCTACAGGGGCAATTTCAGACGAAGCTTACAAGAGAGCGAGGAGACAATCGACATGGCATCAGTTCCGACCGCCCGTCTCCGAGCTGTCATCATCAACCATACCTCTCAACGGGGTCAGGGCGACCGTTGACAAAGCTCTTGAGCAACTACTGCAAGGATTTTTCACGTTTTTTGACTTAAGGCTTTCTCTTTACCTCACTTTATTTTGTATCCAGACATTGTGTTGGATTCACACAGATTGTATCAATTTGGCTTCATATGTAAATTTGGCCTTTTGACGACGAGTCATATAGCATTTCATTTCTCTATCTCTCTTCCCCCTCTCGGTACGACTCCTTACAACGGCGGACATTGAGGACGCGCTTTGATGACCACTTCAATACTTTCTTTGATGCTGAGCAATTACGGGAATTGATGACAACAATGATTTTCCTCTGACATTATTAGCCTTTCAATTCGAGACTTTCACCTTCCTTCATTTATTTTAACACCTAGGCATTGGATTAGATCATTAAGGATTGTGTCAATTTGGTCTCCTACTTGTAATTCCAATTTTTCCTTCATTGATTGTGGTTAAGTTGGTTCTCATGCTTAGCTGTCTACGCTTCTGAACCGCTGCAGCATCAATGGTCACTAATACTTGTAATTTCCAGTCCTAGCAGTGTACTCTTCTGCTACTATCGACGCTCTGTTCAATTGTGTCATTTCCTATGGGCTCGCAAGACTAGATGCGGTTGCTTCTCAGAACACTAAGAAATGCTTAATTAGAAAAAGAAAACTAAATAATTGTAGATCTTGTAGGTCTCTTGCGGTAGTTTTCATTGATATTAATTTATTGAGTTCACCTTCATCTACATCTTATTATTACCCTTAAGTTTTCGCACATAGGTGATATGATCTTTGTAACTTCACCATATTCAAGGTTCCATTATTTTGGTAATCCTCCACAAACCACAAACTCTCCATGTGTCATGCAGATGTATCACGATCCATTTTCTACATAAGTAGTATTGCAAGCTCAACTCTGGTAATAACTATCCATATTACCATGCGTACGATTAGAGTTTGACTATTCTCTTAGTACTATTGCGAGAATCATATCCAATACCTCATGCACATTAGTGCATCCTTGGCACAACTAATGGGTGCATAAGAATTGTCAATTTATTCCAGCTGAACTTTCATACTAAAGAAGCATGGAAAACGTGTCCAAACTACAATGTCCACAACCGGATAACCCAAACACACACTACCACTCCCAACTTAGGGCCAGCTTCTACCCCATTACATCTAGGCTCTAGGAAATTTAAGTTTCTATTCGTAGGGATTATTTTACTTATTTGTTGTTTCATCTCAGCATAACCAGTGCACATTGAATGATAACATATTGTCATTGATTCTTTTCATTGAGTAGTTGAGTGCAAAGCTTTTGTAGTACTGTGGTGGACAATACATAAACAAACCACCTATTACATTCTCCTGACATACTACTTCATGTTTACTACTTTTTCCTCTTTTACCTGCTAACTCTAAAATAGTTACAGATAGACCGTTTCAAATTCACGTCCCTTCTATTTTATTATGTCCGTCGCACACCATGACCACTTAATCTCTCATGTTAGCACTTAATATTAAGGATAATTATTTTATATAGAAAAAAAATTAAAAAACATGGCTACTTTGTGTGATGATTTTTTTTCCTAAACTAACACCTCTCATTATGAGCTTCAATTTGTATAAAACAAAATTCATATTTTCATTCTAGTGATTTGAAAGTCATTCCTTTCTCCCAAAGATTTGTTTGTAGGTGTCTATATCTTTTGTCCTTTTAATTTTAATATTAACAGTCATAAAAGCATCCCATGTGTAATAGTTTTGAGTTTTTATATATACAGTTGTACACTCTAGATGTTAAGTCATTGTTTACTTATCATACCTTAATCAGCATGGCATATTCTTTATTTCATGGAAAATCTTAACACAAAATTAACACATTTTGAAATTATTAACTATACTTTGGTGTCAATTTGATAGTTTCAGCTTTCTCCTACTTGTACCTCTCTCCCCACGCACAAACTAGTATATATTTCAAATGATGTACATCATCCAGGTACGTATACCCAATACCATGTACATCATCAAGGTACGTATACCCAATACCTCCTTGCTTTTCTTTTTTCGTGTTATCTTTTGAGCTATGAACCCAGCCATCTCTCATATTGTGGCTTGCACTTTGAACCAAATTAAATTGCTATTGAGAGCATAATTTGACATTAAGCTATAACCATACTCACACGACCTGAGGTACTTCAATAATCCCAGAACTTTGTACGTACTTTGATATACTCCAAAGTGGTGTCAAACAGATCGTAAATATTTTTTTCTTTTTATTGTCTGGTCCATTGGTCACATGGACACAGATTCGCCGATTTAGGCAGTGTGTGAATGCTCATCTGGTGCAGATTTGCCGATTTAGGCAGCACAACAACCAACTATAGATTCACGATTTTTAAACAATATAAATGCAGATTTGCCGATTTAGGCAGCATGCCTTATTGGTGTAGCCTCGCCGCTTGAGGCACACTGATCACAAAATCATGCTGCAGTGGCTAGCCACCACTATACCTGGTATGATTTTGTTACCCGGGGATTTTGGATTTGGATACTTGGATTTTGGATTTGAAATGGATATATGTTGCCAGATATTTGGACTTGGATTTTTGTGGGTTGTCACGACACTATTTATGAAATTGGATTTGAGATTGATGAGAATTGATTATGATGATGATGAGTGTGACCAATGATATCTTGATCCATCAGGGTATGACATATACTGCTTATTCTAGTGGTATGGGACACTAGAATAGGTAGTATGTGGATGACAACATGCATAAGCTATGTTGTTTAGTTTCATAATTTTTCTTTTCCTATGCAATATATATATATATATATATATATATATATATATATATATATATATATATATATATCTTTTTTGAGAGAGAATACTAATCATGCTTTTTGACAAGTATGCAGATTCTTATCTTTGCAACTGAGGATAGTTGCTTTCCAACGGAGAGGTATGTAATGGAATTGATATTTTGATATTTTATACAACTGACAGGTCGAAAAGGCCAAGGGTTATGCAAAAGGATAATATATTTTATCTTTTAAGTTCTCTTTATGAGCCATGGCCAATTATTTCCCGGCCGGTCAATATGTATTCATTTGAGCATTCACTAATCTATAAATAGATACGTGCAAGAGGAAAATGTTGACTCTTGCACGGGGGGAGATTGCACCCAGTGTTTGCGTTGTTCTTCTCTCCTCTTCCCTCTTCTCTCTCGTCGTGATGACGTAGCACTCCGCTCTAGGAGATGCACCTGCACGTGGTCTCTTTTCCTCTCTGTTCGCATGTACAATTTGATTATATGCTCATAGGCTTCGTCAGGTATGCATATTTGCGGTGTTTTGTTGTTTCTATAATGCTATTCGAGGTATTTTGCAGGGATGCTACTTGTAGCATCTTTTGATTACATACATATGCGAGACTTTACTTGCATGTCGATGTAGCCTAGCCAAGAATTGAGCATCAAACGTCTATTTTCATTGTTGTAAGATACCCAACTCTAATGGTATTGGAGTTACCTTCTGTATCATCTCTCTTACCCTCATTCAACATTTGAAGGTATGTCCAACCTATTGCTTATTTGGTTGTCCAAATCAATCCTTTGTTCGATTGAAAATACTATGTGTAGGTTCTTGACTAACTTGTGAATGGATGGAAGCCTACTCCACTCTCCTTGTCCAAGGCCTAGCTTGCTAGCTTGCACTATGGTTGGACATGTTTTGATGGTGGTTGCCAACTCAATACAAAGGTCCAAAATCTATTTTAGTTTCAATTCCTCACTTAGCCTTGTGGTTCTTTTTGGCTCCTTATTCTACTTGAAAGAATGTGTGAGAAACAGAGAGTGAAAGCAGCGTGAAATTTTGATTGACTTGTTGATTTGTGAACATGTGTGATTTGCATCTCTCATTGCTTCATGGAAATAGTTGATGGAGCCTTCTTTCCATAGGTCCTTTTCTAAGACTTGATTTTTTCTTATTGAATCTTTATGTTACTAATCTCATGGTTTGATTGGCCTTTGTTGCTATTGGTGTTTACTTTTTGGTAATAAATGTGTTAATTACACTAGAAGTTGTGGATGAGTGATATGATAGAAATATGGTTAGACTTGGAAGCATACTATATTTTTATTCTTGTGAATGGGTGATCCCATGACTTCTTAGTTTTGCATAACCTGGTAATAGTTTCTTATTACTGTGGGATGGGGTTTTTCACCATTGTTTTGCTTGCCACTCCTAGTACATAAAAGAGATGGCCTAGATGTTGTGTGCTAAACTAATTATGGTAATCTAAGTTTGGATTTGAATTGCTTGACAATTTTTTGACCAATTGGATTTCCCTCCTAGCAATCATGGAATAGTTGCATTTGGTCCTTTTTCAGATGGCTAAAGAACACTTACTTTGAGGTTTAATAAAGACACTTTAAGGAACAAGAACACATTTTGATACCTTAAATGACTTTAATTTGCAGAGGATATTGTAAAGTTCATTTTTGAAAATGATACCATGATTTAAAATTTCTAAAGTCTATGCAAGAGTGTACCTTAGCAATCTTTGGTTGTTTGGTTGGGTGATCCCACAGAAGAGAAGAAAGGGTTGTTTGGCAGATTTTGTTATTCCTGACTTGATCTCATTTTGATATGTGCTTCCTTTTTCATTCGATGATGTTGGAACCAATAATGTTTCGGGTCCGTATTTACAATTTTGTATAGCTGTTGAGACTCGATTAAACCCTTTTGATGATATGGGTTGAAGATTTCACTCCAATTTGATCAATCTAATGTAATGTCTCTGAGGTTCTTGAGAATGGCTTTGATAAAAGAAAGTAGTGGTGAGAATGCACCTGATAATTCTTGAGTAAAAAGTGGAAAATCTAGGATAATTGGCTTATAAGAGATTGGTAATCTTACCTAAATTTGGCTTGATGCTTGAACCTTGAAGAAGGTAGCCTGACATAATTGAAAATTTGAGAATTTTGGTTTTCCTTATTTTTTTTAGTTTGAAGCCTTAATGTATGGTTCTGGTATAAAACTCTAAAGGGATTGCATCCAGGTTGATAGTACTTGATTTGGTCTATTTACCTAGTTTTGATTGCATTACATTGGCACTTGCTTGTTTGGCCCCAGTCTACCTTGACACTCTTGCTATATCCATATAATAATTTGGTGGCTCTTTTGATTGTGGGAAACCCTCATATACCTTAAAAGCTTTGCAACTAATAACTTCTTGTTATAGCACACTAACTAATTCATAGGTAGAATTATGGTCTTCCTCTAAGATTTCTTCAGGAAATTATTTGAATCATCTTATCTTAGTCTTTTCTCCTTCATTGAAAGCTAAACAATGCAATGAAGCACTAAAATAATCTACAGCATAGATTTTTTGGTGCTTTGTGTACTTTCCACTTAAAGTGCTGATGTTAAAAGTGAACCTTTTAAGTATTACATTAGGTGATGCTAATTCTCACCCTATCATTGCTATTGTATTCTCTCTAGCATATGATAACGTGGTAGTTTTTGGACTTCTATACTGAAGACGCTCTCATAGTTGGGCTCGTTGGGCTCACACTTTGTTCCAAGACTCTTGCATCAAGAATTGATTCAATGATATTTGACAAATATTACTTGTTTCCTTCTTTGATACATAAAGTCTTTCCCTAAAGTTCTAACCTCTTTACACATTTTTCTTTCAAACATGAGCGTGACTTTTTTTACGCCTACACTATAACCTACTATTGTGCATCTTGATCATTTTGATTCATCACTTTGATTATTGTTGCTTATCTTCTCCTCTCCTCCTCTTCCCATGGCTTTGAGCTATTTTATTTGGTTCCTATCCTTGTCCGCTTTACTCAAGCATAAAGTTTGTGTTCTGAGCATACCTTATGACTTCTCTTATGCACACCTCTGTGTTGGATATATCTTCTCCTATAATACTAAATAAGAGTGTATATCTTGATAAAATATACTCATTGAGGTCTTATCAACTGATTCTTTAACATTTTGCTTTTGGTATTCATCGGCAAAAATATATTTTGGCTTGAATATTTAGTCAAAACACTTACCATGTTGTCTTATTCGACCTAACCATGGTAGTATGGCTCACACATTTGATCTTTTTTCCAAATACATTTTTGGCTTAACCTGAATTAAAACCTATAAGGACCTCCATAGATTGGAAAGCTGGACAGATTGGAAATTTGGACAAATTGGGCTCTATGTTGTTTGAAAGAGTTAGTAAAGACTTTGATGATTTTCTTGGGCGTACTCTAAGAGTGTGGTTTGATGTTTGTTCTATTGACTCAAGAAAAAATTAGAAGTATGAAAGAGACTCAATTTTGATTAAAGGGACACCATGTTTCATAATTCTATTAAAAGTTATTATGAAGTCTATGGGCGTCAAGATTCAGGCATGGGGCATTGAATCCGATAGGTGCTCAGTGTGTCGAGGGGCTAGCAAAGACCTCACACACCTATAACAATAATGCTCTCTTTTGAGCCCATATCCATAACTCAAGCAGACAAAAAAGGCCTGCAAGGATCTTTGAACAGTTACAAGAGGGGCAACATCACGAGCACTACCTCCTCAGAGATGGTTTTATGATGATGCATGGCAGACTTTGTGTCACTAGGTCATGGAAGAGTGTCATGTCGCACCGTATGCAGGGCATCGTGGCATTGATGCAAAAGTTAAAGCGGTAGAGACATTCTTCTATTTGCCTACCTTGAGGAGAGATGTGGATGCCCTTGTGCAAGCATGCATAGTTTGCCAAAAGGTCAAGTTTGACAGGCAAAAGGCACCAGGGTTGTTACAACCACTGCCGTTTTTCATGGACTGTCCGACTATTAGAGGAATGGCGGGGAAGGTATGCAAGTGGATACAAAGAACATGGAAGATAGGTTTCTTCAAGAAGGATCTGTGTATAGGGGGGAAACAGTTTCAAAGTCCTGCCCATCCTCTTTGTCCGCAAATTGTTAGATTTTTGTTTTTTTTTAATATCTAGAAGGTCAAGAACTGTTGCATCTTTGATAACGACCTCTCTGTGGCTAGTTTCTTAGTGATTGTACAGAAAGTGAGCAGCTTATATATGTGAGAGGTAAAAGTCTCAACTCGGATGATTAGCTCAGGGCGACTTGTGCCATTCAAACGAACCCCTTACAACGTTCTTGTTAATAGTTTGAATCTTATGCAATTTCAGCACCTCAAGGCTATTTGACATTCTAATATAATGTAAGGTCTCTAACCCAACCCAAAAAGAGCACCATTGTACCATGAAATAAACATAACGGAACAAGTTACTATTTTTAGTAGTTTTCCGAATTCTGTCAGTGCCATGATGTTTAGAATGTTTTGAAGCTTCAAAATGTGAATTAAAATAATTTTTGTAAAAAATTTCCAAAAATAGAAAGTTTTTGGTCACCCGACCCGTCCAGTTTTGACCGTCTCGAAAAACTGCACCCGTACCCCAAATTTGAAAAAATGCATTTTCGGACCCCGGGGGCTGCTAAATATGGCAGGTACTCGGATCAGTACGCCTTAGTTAGAGCTTAGTATAGCAATTTTCGGCATCAAATTCCGACTCGTCTGACCTGTTTTAGCTCTAAACCAAATTTTCCAAAAATTGTCCGGGGAGGCACCGGAGCTCGAGGCTGTGTGGGAGCAGGTTCCAGGCCACTCTGAGCCAGCTGTAGCAGCTAGGGGGCGCCCTCTTGCCTTGTGGGAGTTGTAGGAAAGTTTCCATGCTAGAGAGTGGGTGTGAGAGCCAGCTAGACTGACCAACTGGACACTTGGTGGGTAGGCAACTAGACTTGCCAATGCATTAGCTGAGTGCTCACTCAGATCCTTATAGCAACCCAGATCGATTTTCAGCCTTGAGGAGCCTATTTAAAGGTGTGCTCACACACACACACACATGCTCACACACACACCCAGTATACACACACACACACACACACACACACACACACACACACACACACACACACACACACACACACACACACACACACACACACACACCCCCCTCGGGGAGGTGCTGCCGGCACACGCACAATTTTTGAAGGAGAAGCAAGGAGGGAGGTGCTGCCGAAATTCTCATCTTGAGGATTCATTTGCATCAGAAAATCAAGAGGATTCTCAGCCCCTAATCATGGTAATCATGGTTTAATTCCTGCTTTTCTTAATTCTCTTCATTATTCTCCAAATTCCTCGTTTACTATGCTTAATCCTAGCCATAATTCCCAATAGCTGCTCTCTAAGTTTACATAGCTATACTCCATTACATAATCATCATCTAATTAGCTAATTTATGCAGCCATTCATCACTCTTAATCAATGATTAATACATGATTAGGAGAGATTCTCTCTAGGCAGCATAGTTAATAAATTGTCAGCCGATAATAATGTAGAGTTGATGAAATTCACCCTTTTACCATTCAATAGTAATGTAGTTAAGTTAGATTCAATTTTTTCTCACACATTAAGATGTGATTAAGGCAAAAATTAATCCATCATTAGGCCACTAAGAAGAGAATTTTCTCTCACCTATGCATGTGGTGACTCTGCATCTTTCTAATTGCACTAGGAAAGTGTTTTGAGCTTGCTTACTTCATCTCTCTTGTAAATTAATTACTAAAATTATGAATTTCTTAATCATCTAAGCTAAATGATTAACTTTGGAGCCGGTTCCCATAGGACAAGTAAAGTATTACTCATAAAAATTACTAGGTCTCGAAGAAGAAATCTAACCCTCTTGCATAAGGAGGACTGTTCAATGATTCTAATCTGCCATTTGGATTGTTATGATGCTCTCGGACTTTAGCTCTTTTCTTCAAGTTTATCATTTAAAGTAGTGAGTATAAAATGGCTCCAGTTCAGAGAACTCGCTTCGGTGGTGCCCACGACCGCGAGGCGGGAACGAGCAATGTGAATGGAAAGGGAAAAGCTCCCATGGACGAACAAGCACCGGCCATCTCACGAGCCATTGACGAAGAATTGGAAGAGGTAGGTCACAATTTTATTCAATTGTTTAATTAACATTGCACATGTTTAGCTAGGAAAGAACATATCCCCAAACATGTTGGAGAAATCCGACGGAAATCTCGGCATTTGAATTCATTGTACATTTAAGTCTAAAGTAGGAAAGAAATGATTGATGGATATACTGTTTACAATAGGAAAGAATGTTTGCTAGGGAAAATTTAGCTCGACATGTTCATTCTATTTCCAATGTTGAATTAATCCTGATCCCCCTACTGATCACAGGGGGCAGAGTTCCTGGTTAAGGGCTCTTGAATCCACGACTTGCTTTCTGTGCGGTGGATACCCACGACTTGCTCTGTATGCGGTGTGAACCCACATCTTGCTTTCTATGCGGTGGGAATGCCCATGTCGTGCTTTCTATGCGGTGGACATACCTAGTTGTATGGGCAGCTAGGCGACAACGGGAGGAGTAAACTCTCGTTGGAGGGGATGTTGTATCTGCAGAACATTGGAATTTTAATGAATAAGTTTGAGTAGAATTTTTACTAGAATACTGTCTTGGTGCCGCTTTGCAATACTGATTGAAGGGATGTCTTAATGAACACTGTGATTCGGAATTTAATCAAGGACTGTGTATGCTGAACAATCATTGTGGTAGTAATTAGGAAACACAAGGAACTGTGAGTGTGGGGGTGGAAAGTGGGGGCTTGGCTCAGGTTGCCAATGCCTATGAGAAGGGTGGTTCCGATTGGTCGAGAACTCTCTGTCCCCATAGTGTTAAATCGATACTAGTAATCCTCATTGCCCCGAGAGCGGCGAAGTCTCAAGTGTACGTGCCTCTGAAACATGGGGGAAAAGGCACTCGAGGTTTCTCTCCTCTTCGAAGGTGGGTCTTACGATCGCTAGATAGTTTCAGTACGCTTCCCCTATGAGGTGGAGATAGATCTCTTTGCTAGTAGGCTCGAACTCGACTCACTTTGTGATAAGAGATCATCCACTAGTTGAACCCTGAACCACTTTGTTTGCTTCCGTTATAGATCTAGTGGCCACCAGGTTCACCATCAGATCCGCCGTTTGATACGGTGGGGTGGGGACCTCACACCTGCTATCAGAGCCTAGCTTAGACTGAAAAGTAAAGTCGTATTGTTTGAACATTTAAAAAGGAACTAAAAGTATATAGGTAGCTGATCCGAATTCCTTGCATTGGTGTTGCGGAAGATCCCGTGCTAGAATATCAAAAGTTCCAAGTGTTTGAGCTTATTTACGAGCAAGCTCGACGATCCCCACTTTACCAATTCAGGCGAGATGTCATGGAGATACTGATGAAGGCTCATACGCCACACTCCACTCGCATCGATAGAGGATGGGGACTTGATTAGAAAGTTGCAGGAGGGATTTACTACATCAACGCTCGGAAGCTAGGATGCCTCGCTACCGATTTGAAGAAGATACGTTGGGGAGAAGAGTTGAGGGTGGTGGAGATATTCTACTTGGTGCCTACACGATTGGACCTGACTGTCTCAAGCCACACCAATCAAACCCTCAACGACTGGCTCTTGGAAAAGGTCACCGATGTGATCCCAGCAAATAGAGTCAGAACTTTTGGAGTACCAAAAGAAGAGTCCCGGCTTGATATCTTAGTTTATTATGCCCTCAAGGATGAGTACAGGAACTACTTCATGAACAAAGTAGTACATCATGTGAACACAATCTCCTAGGCGTATCTTATACGCAATCCAAAAAGCCATGTAAGAACTTGATCATCAGTTATCCTAAACCTTGAGGGGTTTCGATTGTAATAAATTTTCATTAATAAAGTGATTTTTGTCTCTGAATCTTTGTCTCTTGATAAAGTGGGATCTTGAATTTTATTTAAATTCTTGTGTCTATTTTGGAATCCAAGTAATGGTATCAAGAATCTCGTATAACCCATGTAGGCACCGCCTGTTGCTTTATACTCGGCAATGCAAGAGAAGAAGCTCCTCCTTAAGCAAGCCTATCCTCCACTCTTTAAGGGCGAGGGGGCAAATGTGGAGAGAGATACAGAAGTGTGGATGGAAGCAGTGGACGATTACTTTGAAGCTGCGGGAACCCAACCCGTGAATCAGACCATGCTTGCGATGTTCCGCTTGTCTGGCGATGCCAAGATATGGTGGAAGAAACATTGCAAGGACTTGTATATTAAGGGATCTTCCCAATCCTGGGAAGACATCAAAGCTGCAATAATGGGACGTTATTTACCACCTGCCTATAAAACCTTGAGGATGAATGAATTCTTTTCGCTTCGGCAGTTGACTTCATCTGTCAAAGAGTATTATGCAAAGTTTGTCACTCTTTGGAGATATGCTCCGAAGGACCTTGGAACAACAGGTGGCGAGGTTTTGCCAAGGGCTAATCGGCCCTTTGAATACTCGGTTGGAAGCTCTCAGGCCGACAACACTACAGGATGCCTTGTTGAGGGCCAAACCTCTAGCTCTTGAAGTACAAAAGGTTAATCAAAACAAGAGGAATCATTGGGCAAAAAGGGCAAGGACGACTGCTTGGAATAACAAACCAGCCAATCAGGCATATAACCAGTGTCCTATTGTGGCTACCACCACAACCATGGAGTTCCCAGATGTTCGATGCTATGGTTGCGGCGAATCTGGACATTACAGATCCAAGTGCCACAGGAACACTCAGGCAACCAATGCCAATGCCATACCCTTGAATACCCATGGGTGTGGCCAAGCTAATGGAAGAGGAGGACGAGGAAGGATGAACATAGGGCGAGGGCGTGGAGCCACCGCCAGAGTGAATGCCGCAGTGGTACAACCAACTGTGGGTGATGAAGCAGTGGAGAGAGCAACCTTGCATGCTGCAATTGAAAACCCCAATGGTTGCGAGTAATATGCAGTCATTCATACACCAGGATCTCTCAGAGGTGAGCAAGTTAACTTCCTTATAGATTGAGGTAGTACTCTTTCATTTCTTTCACCCAGATGCATGAGGAAGCTAAAGCTAGATAAGTATCCAACAAGCAAGCTAGTTGTAGAGTTAGCAAACGGCAAGGAAGTAGTATCTCAACATTCTACAGGAAAAATCGACTTTGATTTAGGGGGACACCCAACTTCTGTCCAATTTCGAACCCTACCCTTAGGATTCTTTGATGGGATACTAGGGATGGACTGGCTAAAGTAAAATAGGGCCCATATCTATTGTGGACAAGGGAACTTTACCTTTACAGATAACTTGGGTAATGAAGCCTTAATCCAAGGGGAAAATGGGAGACTTCGGGCTACTCTACTTAAGGCCAGTAGACTTTTGAAGGGACTAAGAAAGGGACAACAAATTTATGCGGTAAATCTCAACAAGGTGGACCAATCAGATACCTCACTCCGACCAAGCTGGTTGAGGGAGTATGATGATGTATTTCCCGAACACCTTACGAATCTTCCGCCACATAGGGAGGTAGATCATGAGATTAAGACTATTCCTGGATGTGAACCCATCTCAAAAAGACCTTATAAAATGTCACTTCCAGAGGCCATCGAACTCAAGGAACAACTTAGGAAACTCATTGAGCAAGGATTCATTCGACCCAGTACTTCTCCTTGGGGTGCTCTAATTCTTTTTCAGAAGAAGAAGGATGGAACCTTAAGGTTATGCATAGATTACCGTGGACTGAACCAGGTAACTGTCAAGAACAAGTATCCAATTCCAAGGATTGACGAACTCTTGGACAGCCTCCATGACGCCAATTTTTTTACAAAGATTGATCTAAGGTCAGGATATTACCAAATCAGGATCAAGGAATCAGATATTCCAAAGACGGCTTTCAACACTAGGTATGGACACTACGAATTCACAGTAATGTCTTTTGGTCTAACAAATGCTCCTGCAAGATTCAATCGACTTATGCAGGATATTTTCAGACCTTATCTGGATGATTTTGTCTTGGTTTTCTTTGATGACATTCTGATCTATTCTAAGAACGAGGCAGATCACAAAGATCATATTCGCGAAGTACTTGATCTTCTTCGGAAAAACCAACTTTATGCTAAAAGAATTTTTTGTCTCAGCTCCTATTTTAAAGCTTCCGGACTTCAGTAAAGAATTTGAAGTAGCGACCGATGCTAGCAAATTTGCTTTAGGCGGAGTTCTTACTCAAGACAGAGACCGGTGGCGTATACTTCGCGAAAGTTGAGGGATCATGAGAAGAATTATCCTACTCATGATCTGGAACTTTTTGTGGTTATACATGCGCTGAAGTTATGGAGACATTATCTTCTTGGACGCAAGTTTCAGCTAGTGACAGACCACAAGAGCTTAAAATGGATTTTTACTCAACCTATTCTCAATATGCGACAACGGCGATGGATAGAGCTATTACAGGAATATGACCTTGACATAAAGTATAGACCAGGGAAGGAAAATACAATTGCAGATGGTCTTAGCTGAAAATCCTTTCTTGGAGCTATCTCTATTCCAAATAACCCTATATGGGACAGAATCAAAGAAGCATCCTTGGTAGATCCAGAGTACCAACGTATAGTATCATTAGTTCAGCAGAATAAGATGCGTGAAGCTAAAGATTACTCTCTTATGGAGGATGTCTTTACTATAGACATAGACTCTATGTACCCACCACCCCCTATAACCTTCAAGCTACCTTTCACTCCTTCCACAAGAAGGCTATCACCCTCCCTTTGTATCAGCAACCCTATCGCTTCGGCTTGCCAATACAACCCCTCACTCTCACTTCTACCTAGACTCACCATCTGCTGGACCTCTGGGCCCAACCTCCATAGCCTGCTTGTACATACCTTGCACCACCCCGGTAGACTCACATAAATCTTTGAATGAGCTACAGGTTTTCTTTTTTTGGCTTGCCACACACCTTCGACAAATAAATAATTGGAAATCTCTGTTTTTTGGATACCCCTACCCTTTAATTTTTCCCTAAATCTAGACCTTTCTCTACACCCTCTATCTCCCCACTAACTTGGTTATCAAATAACCATATTCATTCCCAAAAAAAACATAACTCTATTGGGTACAACATGTCTACCCCAACTCTTTCCCTTTGTACTTTTGTACATTACCATTAACTCACTTGTCCCTAAACTCTTCCACCCTAGCTCTTTCCCTATGTACATTTGTACACTACCATTAACTCCCTTGTATCCCCCACCTCAAGCTACCCCTCTATAAAATCCCCATTCACCTACTTCTTTTGTATATGAAATCTCACACCACTGATGAGCTCAGTATGAGCGACACGCGTTTGGTGTCCCACCCTTTTCTACCTTAATCACCCTTTAACCTTCCCATGTATCCCTATCTACTTCAAGGTTCTTCAACGTCCCACCGCCTTTTTTCTCTCTATACTTGGAGTCGTTTCGCACGCTTTCTTTTGTTTTTATCTTACAAATTTATGCGGTAAAGCTCAACAAGGTGGACCAATCAGATACCTCACTCCGACCAAGCTGGTTGAGGGAGTATGATGATGTATTTCCCGAACACCTTACGAATCTTCCGCCACATAGGGAGGTAGATCATGAGATTGAGACTATTCCTGGATGTGAACCCATCTCAAAAAGACCTTATAAAATGTCACTTCCAGAGGCCATCGAACTCAAGGAACAACTTAGGAAACTCATTGAGCAAGGATTCATTCGACCCAGTACTTCTCCTTGGGGTGCTCTAATTCTTTTTCAGAAGAAGAAGGATGGAACCTTAAGGTTATGCATAGATTACCGTGGACTAAACCAGGTAACTGTCAAGAACAAGTATCCAATTCCAAGGATTGACGAACTCTTGGACAGCCTCCACGGCGCCAATTTTTTTACAAAGATTGATCTAAGGTCAGGATATTACCAAATCAGGATCAAGGAATCAGATATTCCAAAGACGGCTTTCAACACTAGGTATGGACACTACGAATTCACAGTAATGTCTTTTGGTCTAACAAATGCTCCTGCAAGATTCAATCGACTTATGCAGGATATTTTCAGACCTTATCTGGATGATTTTGTTTTGGTTTTCTTTGATGACATTCTGATCTATTCTAAGAACGAGGCAGATCACAAAGATCATGTTCGCGAAGTACTTGATCTTCTTCGGAAAAACCAACTTTATGCTAAAAGAATTTTTTGTCTCAGCTCCTATTTTAAAGCTTCCGGACTTCAGTAAAGAATTTGAAGTAGCGACCGATGCTAGCAAATTTGCTTTAGGCGGAGTTCTTACTCAAGAAGGAGACCGATGGCATATACTTCTCGAAAGTTGAGGGATCATGAGAAGAATTATCCTACTCATGATCTGGAAATTTTTGTGGTTATACATGCACTGAAGTTATGGAGACATTATCTTCTTGGACGCAAGTTTCAGCTAGTGACAGACCACAAGAGCTTAAAATGGATTTTTACTCAACCTATTCTCAATATGCGACAACGACGATGGATAGAGCTATTACAGGAATATGACCTTGACATAAAGTATAGACCAGGGAAGGAAAATGCAATTGCAGATGGTCTTAGCTGAAAATCCTTTCTTGGAGCTATCTCTATTCCAAATAACCCTATATGGGATAGAATCAAAGAAGCATCCTTGGTAGATCCAGAGTACCAACGTATAGTATCATTAGTTCAGCAGAATAAGATGCGTGAAGCTAAAGATTACTCTCTTATGGAGGATGTCTTTACTACAGACATGGACTCTGTGTACGAAGAGATCCAGACTTAAAGAAGGCTATTCTATATGAAGCACACGATAGCCCTACATGTGGACACCCAGGCTATGCTAAGACTCTTCATGCTGTCAGAAGGAGTTATTTTTGGTTTGGAATGAAAGGAGACATACTTCGCTATGTGAGGCAATGTCTTTCTTGTTAGCGGATAAAGGCCGAAAGAATCAAGTTACCAGGGAAACTTCAACCTCTTGACATACCCCAGATGAAATGGGAATGCATCAGTATGGATTTTGTTACAGGATTACCTTCTACAGGAGGTTATGATTTTGTTTTCGTGGTTGTTGATATGCTCACAAAAGTGGCTCATCTAATACCCATAAAGACAACCTTTACTGCTTCAGATATTAGCCGGTTATTCATCAAGGAGATTTTTAGGTTACACGGTCTACCCAAGCGCATCGTTAGTGATAGAGACGCCAAGTTTACATCAAAATTTTGGACTTCTCTTTTCCAATCTATTGGGTCACAATTAGCCTTCAGTACAGCGTATCATCCGCAGACAGATGGACAAACTGAAAGGGTTAATCAAGTCATTAAGGACATTCTCAGAGCCTATTGTTCGCAAGAACCAAAGAAGTGGTTACAATATCTACCCTTGGTGGAGTATGCTTATAATTCTTCCGAACACAGAAGCATTGGAATGTCACCCTTCAAAGTTCTTTATGGACAGGACTGTTTAGCACCACTGAGCTTCTCGGATCCAACCATCAGGGTAGAAGCCTCTAGGAAGATGCTAGAAGATATGGAAGCTCAGACTAGAGCTATTCGCCAAGACATTCAGGCCGCACAGGATAGACAGAAGCACTATGCAGATAAGAACCGTTCGGAAAGAACTTTCAAAGAAGGGGATAAGGTTTTTATGTGAGTCCGCCGACCAAAGAAAAGCAGCTTATCACTAGGCAGATATAAGAAGCTAAGCCCAAGGTATTGTGAACCATTCGAGATCATTAAGGTTGTAAGTGACTAGGCCTACAAGCTAAAGTTACCTGCAAACTTGAAGGTTCATGATGTATTCCACGTCAGCTTACTCAAACCCTATATTCTTAATCCTGATCAATTCTTGGACTCAGATCAGATAGTCATGCCAGCACAAGGAGAACCTGATTATGTACTTAAAACAAGGGAAAGGAAGTTACGCAACAGAACTATCATGGAGCATCTAGTAAAGTGGAAGGATTACCCTGAAGAAGATGCAACTTGGGAGGACGAACCAACGCTCATAAAATATTACCCAAACACATTCTTGAGATGAGGACATCTCAAATTCTTCACGTTGGGGAGGTTGTAAGGTCTCTGACCCAACCGAAAAAGAGCACCATTGTACCATGAAATGAACATAATAGAAAAAGTTACTATATTTAGTAGTTTTTCGAATTCTGTCAGTGCCATGATGTTTAGAATGTTTTAAAGCTTCAAAATGTGAATTAAAATAATTTTTGTAAAACAATTCCAAAAATAGAAAGTTTTTGGTCACCCGACCCGTCCAGTTTTGACCCTCTCGAAAAACTGCACCCGTGCCCCAAATTTGAAAAAATGCATTTTCGGACCCCGGGGGCTATTAAATATGGCAGGTACTCGGACCAGTACGCCTTAGTTAGAGCTTAGTATGGAAATTTTTGGCATCAAATTCCGACTCGTATAACCCGTTTTAGCCTAAAACCAAATTTTCCAAAAATTGTCCAGGGATGTACCGGAGCTCGAGGCTGTGTGGGAGCAGGTTTCAGGCCACTTTGAGCCAGCTTTAACAGCTAGGGGGCTCTTTCCTTGAGGGAGTTGTAGGAGAGTTTCCATGCTAGAGAGTGGGTGTGAGAGCGAGTTAAACTGACCAACTAGACACTTGGTGGGTAGGCAACTAGACTTGCCAATGCATTAGTTGAGTGCTCACTCAGATGCTTATAGCAACCTAGATCGATTTTCAGCCTTGAGGGGCCTATTTAAAGGTGTGCTCACACACACACACACACACACACACATACATGCTCACACACACACCCAATACACACACACACACACACACACACACCTACACACACCTTGGGGAGGTGCTGCCGGCACACACACAATTTTTGAAGGAGAAGCAAGGAGGGAGGTGCTGCCGAAATTCTCATCTTGAGGATTCATTTGCATCAGAAAATCAAGAGGATTCTCAGTCCCTAATCACGGTAATCATGGTTTAATTCCTGTTCTTCTTAATTCTCTTCATTATTCTCCTCTTTCTAATTGCACTAGGAAAGTAATTGATCTTGCTTACTTCATCTCTCTTGTAAACTAATTATTAAAATTCTGAATTTATTAATCATCTAAGCTAAATGATTAACTTTGGAGCCGGTTCCCATAGGACAAGTAAAGTATTACTCATAAAAATTACTAGGTCTCGAAGGAGAAATCTAACCCTCTTGCATAAGGAGGATTGTTCAATGATTCTAATCTGCCATTTGGATTGTTATGATGCTCTCGGACTTTAGCTCTTTTCTTCAAGTTTATCATTTAAAGTAGTGAGTATAAAATGGCCCCAATTAAGAGAATTCGCTTCGGTGGTGCCCACGACCGCGAGGCGGGAACGAGCAATGTGAATGGAAAGGGAAAAGCTCCCATGGACGAACAAGCACCGGCCATCTCACGAGCCATTGACGAAGAATTGGAAGAGGTAGGTTAGAATATTATTCAGTTGTTTAATTAACATTGTACACGTTAGCTAGGAAAGAACATATCCCCAAACATGTTGGAAAAATCCGACGGAAATCTCCGCATTTGAATTCATTGTACATTTAAGTCTAAAGTAGGAAAGAAATGATTGATGGATATACTGTTTGCAATAGGAAAGAATATCTGCTAGGAAAAATTTAGCTCGACATGTTCATTCTATTTCCAATGTTGAATTAGTCCTGATCCCCCTACTGATCACAGGGGGCGGAGTTCCTGATTAAGAGCTCTTGAATCCACGACTTGCTTTCTATGCGGTGGGAACCCACGTCTTGCTTTCTATGCGGTGGGAATATCCATGTCGTGCTTTCTATGCGGTGGACATACCTTGTTGTATGGGCAGCTAGGCGACAACGGGAGGAGTAAACTCTCGCTGGAGGGGATGTTGTACCTCCAGAACATTGGAATTTTAATGAATAATTTTGAGTAGAATTTTTACTAGAATACTATCTTGGTGCTGCTTTGCAATACTGATTGAAGGGCTGTCTTAATGAACATTGTGATTCGTAATTTAATCAAGGAATGTTTATGTTGAATAATCATTGTGGTAGTAATTAGGAAACACAAGGAAGTGTGAGTGTGGGGGTGGAAAGTGGGGGCTTGGCTCAGGTTGCCAATGCCTATGAGAAGGGTGGTCCCGATTGGTCGAGAACTCTCTGTCCCCATAGTGTTAAATCGATACTAGTAATACTCATTGCCCCTAGAGCGGCGAAGTCTCAAGTGTACGTGCCTCTGAAACATGGGAAAAAAGACACTCAAGGTTTCTCTCCTCTTGGAAGGTGGGTCTTGGGATCCCTAGATAGTTTAAGTACGCTTCCCCTGCAAGGTGGAGCTAGATCTCTTTGTTAGTAGGCTCGAACTCGACTCACTTTGTGATGAGAGATCATCCACTAGTTGAACCCTGACCACTTTGTTTGCTTCCGTTATAGATCTAGTGGCCACCAGATTGACCATCAGATCCGCCGTTTGATACGGTGGGGTGGGGACCTCACATATAATCACTCACGATTGTGAGTTTTGCAAAAAAAAAAAAAAGTTATTATGAAGTCTCTTTTGATTATCTTAGTAGTAATGAAAGCTTGATACATCGTCTCATGGTATTTTTAAAGGAACGACCATAGAGCATCTATGGATCTAAAAAATGACTTATTATAAAACAAAGACTACATTCTTGGTGTCTTTGCCATATAAAACATTTGAAACTTTTCTAAAAACACATTCTTAGCATAAAAACAATGAAAAATAAATTGATGAGCAAAAACTTTTAAACATTTCCCAAGAAGTAATGGCCTTATGTAGGAAACTCTTTAAAAAAGAAGATACTTCGTTTACTTAATTTTTTTTAAAAGATGGTAGCTAGTTTAATAATTTTTTAGTACAACATAGGTTCTCACTTGTAACACATATTTTAATTTGTTGTGTTGCTTATATGGATGCATATGAGAATTCTATTTTTGTTTTGACAGACGTTTTGATTTGCTACACTTCAACCCCTATTTCATATGTAGCTTCCTGTTTTGTCTAGATTTATAGGATAACTAGAATGTTGTTTCATTCTAATGATCTGAATGCAGAATAGCTAAGGTAAAAACACCTTTCTTGTGAATGTAGTCTTCTTTTGTGTAGAAGTATTGCTGAGGCCTCACAGGCCCACTCGGTATCGTCTCTACTCTATTATCACCCCTATCCGCTGCTACCACATGTGTATCAACAAAGGGGTGGATTACCTGAAGCTCTTCCCTAGCAATTGGCCTTGGCACCAATGGACTCGCTAGAACCTTCTTTGCATGTTGCTTCTTTAAAACCTTCTTTGTCCTGCTCTGTGCATAGGCTACTGCCTCCTCGTACGTGCACGGTCCATCCATCTCGTCTCTATCTCGCACTTTTACATGCAAGTAGTCCACAAACTTGGTCATCTTCAAAAAATTTGCATTCTCTACAACAGTTACCTTAACCAACTTGCTCCATGCGGCCTCGAACTCCCACACGAATGCTCAAAAATCACCGTCAAGGCGTTGCTTTAGGTTGTGGATCATCTGCTTCACTTCACTCCACTTCATGTTGGCCACATATTGGCTTCGGAATGCCGCTTCCAATGTGCCCCAATCCTGTTTTTCTTCAACCTGCAAGCTCTCATACCATACCTTTGCTTTTCCACGAACCATGAGCCGGAAAGCTTGGGCTACTCCCTCTTCTTTCGACAAGCCTCTCTCCATCAGAAATAGACCATAGTCCTGTAGCCACACTTCAGCATTTTCAGCACCTGTAAAAGTCAAAAAACCCGACCATGCCATTCTTGTTAGACCCTGCTCTTCAAACTGCGACACCGTCTTCGACTTCACCAAGGAGCAATCAGTAGCTCCTCAGTAGGGGCACCACTGATGGGAAGGGGAAAATGGGAAAGACACCCAGTACACTCTACACTGCCTCTCTAAAGTGGGTTGTATGACGTATCAGCCTTTACTAGAAATAGGAGGAGAATTTTCCTTTTTGGGTTGATGGAAGTATTCTTTATTCCAAATTATTAATGCTACACGTAATGGAAATTAATAGCAACTATTTAGATGAGAAGAGGGTTTGTGATGGCCTAGCATGCATGCATGAGGATCTAATGAACTCGGTAAGTGCTAATCTTTAAGAGCTCTGATACAAATTGAAGAAGTTATGATAGGTAGGTTAGAGTAGCATTTATGATAGCCTAAGCATGAGTTATCCATACCTTCATTTACTTAATATAGACTCGACACAAAGAGTACAATGTTAAAATGTCTCAGTGCTCAATAACCTTAAGACATGTCACACCCAATGTCCAAATGGTTGGGCATGTATATGCATAGATAGAGAGCATGAAACAATCTAAGTTTAAGATAAAAATAGTGGGATAGGAGTGGAAAACCATGGTGTGGATACTTTGACTCTAATGCATTTGGTTTTGGGTATCTTGGCCCATGATATGGATAGAAGGTAAGGTTCCACAAGCATACATACACATGACATACATCAATTCTAGGTGGAGGTCTCCATGGGACATGAGAGAAATAAGGTCTCAATACCTACCACTTATCATCATACACAATTATGCATTCCTTTCTTTCTCAAATAAAGCAATCCATGACATTCTTTCTCATATTTTCTCTCTCTCAACCAAAGGGGAACAATTGTGTGTGTGTGTGTGTGTGTGTGTGTGTATGTGTTGCTATATAAAAGCACTAAACCATATCACTATCAAATTTTATTTTTTTACTATGCCTCGAGTAGAAGATTTGTTTGGTAAGCTACAAGGCTCTACCTACTTCAGTAGGATTGATCTTAGAAGTGGCTATCATCCAATCAGGATAGTGGATGAAGATATCCTAAAGATTGCATTTCGTACAACGTTTCGTCTTTATGAATATCTAGTCATGCCTTTTGGCTTGACCAATGCACCAACCACGTTCAATCATCTACTGGAGAAAATATTTAGACCCTACCGCAAATTCACTGGAGTGTTCTTTGATGATATCATCATCTACTCCAAGTCCTTGGAGGAACACAAGCAACATCTCCAAGTGATTTTTCAAGCATTGAGGGAGAACAAGCTTTTTTTTCAACCAAAAAAAAAAGTGAATTTTTCCTTCAAGAGATTCAATATTTATGTCATATTATCTCTTGAGATGGTATCCATATGGATCCATCGAGTTAGAGGTAATAAAAGCATGGCCTAATCCAAGGAATTTACATGAACTAAGAAGCTTTATTGGTATGTGTGCATACTATAGACGCTTCATTGCAAAATTTTCTCAAATAGCATGACCATTACATAACTTAACAAAGAAGAACATTAAGTATTAATGGACTACTAAGGAGAAAAATGCTTTTGACAAGCTCAAAGAAAAGCTTACCTCCCAACCAATCCTCATGCTTACGGGTCTCTCAAAGTCATTTGAGGTCCAATGTGATGCTTGTGGTGATTGCCTTGGAGCAGTTTTGCTTCAAGAAAGGTATGCCATAGCATATGAGATATGAAGGCTCAATACGGATGAACAAGTCTTAGGCATTTATGAGAAAGAGCTTTTAGATGTTCTACATGTCCTAGACACATGGAAGCACTATCTATTCATGGGGACTCCATTTATTTTACGAACAGACCATCAAAGTCTCAAAAACTTCATGACGCAAACCAAGCTTTCCAACAAACAAATGAGGTGGGCAAATTTTCTTTCACAATTTTATTTTCATATTGCTCACATTGCTAGTAAGAAAAATCAAGTGGCTGATGCACTTTCACGATGACCAAAAGTTAATGCGGTGTCTATAGCTACTCACAACAATGATCTATCTTCTATGATAGATGAGTATCTACTGACCCTGACTTTAGAGACATAATGTCAGCCCTTGCTTTGGAGAAGAAAGAGGAGCCATTCACCTTTCAGGATGGTTATCTTCTCCACGAAAATAGGCTATGTGTTACCCACTCCCTTCGTGAGAGAGTGATGTATAAATCCCATGCTCCTCCCTATGCAGGGCATAGAGGCATTCAACCTACTCTTCAAGGAGTAGAGACGTACTTCTATTGGCCTACCATGAAAGTGGACATACAAGAGTATGTTTCAAAATGTGTGGTATGCCAAAAGACCAAGTATGATAGAGGGAAGCAACCTGGATTACTCCAGCCATTGCCTATCCCAAATTCACCATGGGAGAGTATATCCATGGATTTTATCTTTGGATTATCCAAGTCTATCCATGGGAATACAGGAATATGGACCATAGTTGACAGGTTTAGTAAGCAAGCACACTTTATTCCTGTCAAAAAGACTATTAAGCCTCACCAAATGGCGACTCTCTTCATATCCATGGATTTTATCTTTGGATTACCCAAGTCTATGCATGGGAATACAGGAATATGGACCATAGTTGACAGGTTTAGTAAGCAAGCACACTTTATTCCTGTCAAAAAGACTATTAAGCCTCACCAAATGGCGACTCTCTTCATATCTCATATTTTCAAACACCATGGATTGCCAACATCCATAGTGTCAGATAGAGATCCTAGAATGATCAGTAATTTTTGGAAATGTCTTTTTGAAAATCTAGGTATAAAATTGAATTTCTCTTCGGCCTATCACCCACAAACGAATGGTTAAAGTGAGATAGCCGATCTTACAAAACTCAATCTACTAAAGACTTATGTTACAAAAGTAGGTCAATAGTCACAATGGGAAAAGTACTTACCTCTTGTAGAGTATGCATACAATATTAAGTCCATACTTCTACGGGAAAAGCACCTTTTGAAATCATTGAGGGAATACCTAAAAGTGCCTTGCTACTTAAAGTACATGGGAAGATCTTCGCTACTGATGTGTATAGCTGTGACCTACAAGAATCTTTTCAAAAGATTAAGGAGGCTATATCCATCTCTCAACAAAGGCAAAAAGCTTTTGCTGACAAGCAAAGAAGGGCCTTAACATTCAAAGAAAATGATTGGGTGTTACTTAACTTTCCCAAGGCTCGATTGAGGCAAACGACGGGCAAAATCCCTACGGGCCATCAAAAATATTATGCTAAACTAGCAAAAAGATACTATGGTCCCTGTAAAATTTTGAAGCCAATCGATGAGATGGCTTATCAACTTAAGTTTCCCAACCATTGGCTCATACACAATGCTTTTCATGTGAGCCTACTTAAGCCCTACAAAGAGAGCCACCAAGTGGACCAATTATTGAAGACCAACAAGAGGTGCTACAACCCAAAGCTATCCTTTGGCATGAAGACAAGGTACTATGACATGGTAAGATTATCCAACAGTATCTTATTAAGTTCAAAAATTATCCTTTTAAACATGCTAGATGGATGCAAGGAATACAGCTTAACGATAGCATGAACCTTGTCAAGGCTTACAATGCTACATTAGAGTAAGCAAATGTACAAATTTCTTTTAAATGACCAATGTTTTTGTCTTATAAGACTAGTTCTCTTTGTAAGCATACTTAGAATCATGTTTGTGATGACGACGTTAATGCACCTAGAATTCATCGACCCATGGAAGTGTCAGCAGCAGGTATAGGGCATCATGCAGGTTGATGGTCGCAGACTTTGGCAAGTGCTAGATGCATCTTGGAACAAGTGCTACATGATGTGTATGCTAAATGTGGCTCTAAGTTGGTCGAATGCTGTTCCGAAGCTTTGCCATGTTGGGAGGCTTCAAAGTGTGGAAGCTCGATGGAAATCATCGCGAAGTGTTGCCGTGATATGTATGCCAAAGCTACCTTGTGCTTGAAGACCATTGTCAAGCAGGACCATTATTATGGTGGCTTAGTTTTTTGGATGTTCGGTTTGCGGTCATGCTGCCTTCTCAATGGAAGCACTATTCAAATCGATAGAGCAGCTTTACATGGCATTTTCTCAACAAGTGAAGGAGAGTTAGGTAAATTCTTTTTGTCATCTACATTGAGGCCTTGCCATGGGTGTTGGTGGGATATGGTCGGCAGTGGGGAACGTGTGAAGGGGAGCTAAGGGAGATTTTTTTTTAAAAGTAAAGCAAAGTAAAACGAGCTGCAGTTTGCATGGAGAAGAAGCGCCATCTGTTGGGCTACATGGGGAGAATTGAAGGAGCCAGGCCGCGACCAAGGGGAACTCAGAGCCGCCACGGGCAAAAAAAGGAGGGATGAGTGCAGCGCCATCAAAAGAGAGGCCGCCAGTTGGGTTGGGGCTCACCGTGAAGAAGGGGCCAGGTTGCAAAGAAGGAGGGCCGCCAAGTCAGGGCTAAAGAGCATGGGAGGGGCTTGTCGAAGCCCAGCTAATACTGGCAAGAGATTGGAGAGGGGGGCCAAGGACACCAAGGAGGCCGTGAGCACAGGGTGGTGCAGCTTACAAGGAGGGCCGGTTGTAGGGGCTGTACTGGAGGATCGTCAGGAGTGTTGCAGAGGAATCAGCCAGGGGCTGAAGCGCCGCCAGTTGCAGTATGAAGGGCGCCATTGCAGGGAAGGCCGCATGGGCCAGTTGCATAAAAAAAGGGGACTGATTGTGTACCGAGGAGGGTAAGGCCGCTTGGGGTATGCAGAGCCGCCAACCGTGGGAGATAAGCTAGAAGGGATCATAAGCACAGGGACTGGGGGTAAGGAGAGCCATAGTTTAAAGATAGCGAGTTCAACCAAGGGACAACAAAGTAGGGCTATAGAAGAGGTGGGAAACCTGCATAGAGAAGAACTCAATAAGTTGAGTGTGTGGTGGGGTATGAAAGCTAGTGCAATATCGTGAGAGGAAAAGGCCACAAGGGCTGCAGTTTGAGAAGCGACCAAAGCATATAAATGAGAAGCTGGGCCTCGAGGGGCCGTAGTCAAAGAATGAGAGAAAGCTCATCATAGGCCGCTAGGTCGTAAAGGGAGAGGACAATCACATTGCATGGAAGTGGTCTCCAAGTGATACCATCATTGTATTTCGATGCATTTTATACGATGAATAATGTGTTTGTAGTTGTCTTGAGTGTTTTGAATTCAATTGTCGTTTCCCTCTAATCTCGTGCAATCAGTCTGTGGTAGCGTTGGCTCCGGACCACACGGGTGTGTGTGTGTGTATTTTCAGAGAGAGAGAGAGAGAGAGAGAGAGAGAGAGAGAGAATGATTGAGTGAGTTGTTTTGCGCGTGGTTGAGGCGTGTGTCGCCTCCCTGTGTGAGTGCATTTAGAGATTGGGGAGTTGTATGCATCCAGCGGTGTCGGGATATGATGGTTTGTTGATGGATTTATTGTACTGAAGTGCTCATGTGTGAGTGTGGATAGTCGTGATTCCTCGTAGACGAGTCCATGGTGCAAAGGTTGGTAGATAGTGTGCGTGTACGTGATTCTGTGTGGTTAGGGGTGCCGGATATTTGGGTCTCCAATTCAACTGGAGGGGAACCCCATGAGGGGCTATAGACAAGAAGTGCATACTAGATCAAAGGAAACCTCCTATGCCACCAATTGCACAGAGTAACATCCCATAAATCCAATTTGGTTGACTGGGTAGTATTAACCCCACTAAAACTATTGACTAGTTTGAGTACGTTCTACTTATACAAAAGGAATTGTGTGGAGCTCTCACATCTTGACTTGCACCTCTAAGTACCCTATCTTCCACCAAAAATCTTGTAGCCAATGGTCCACTAGGCTACGTCTCACAATGAGGCTTGCATATTTTGATATGCAAAAGCTATAGACTTGTTATGGTAAAGCCTTACTAATTGAAATGCATGTGATCATTATGATCTTTGGAGCTGATATTCATACGATCCCTGCATAGTTTGGGACTTGAAACCACTTTGATGCAAGGTACATCCTTTCCACTAACCTCTTCTTTCACCATGGGAAAGCAAGGGTTAGATTAGTTCATGGGTTAGGGTTTTCATGTATGACATGAAAAGATAAGGGGTATTCTTGTTGGAAATAGGGTTGCAAGGAAACACACACAGCTTGGAGAAGATGAAGGAAGCTTAAGGCACACAATAGAGAGTGTTTTTCTTAGTGTGCAATGGAAAGATAGATAGCCCTAGAATGATGGGCGTATATACAATGCACGGGGAAAAAAACCTCCTAAAGACGAAAAAAAAATCCAGGTGGTCCTAAGTGTGTTCACACACATCACTACCACATGTATATGGTAACAAATGGTAACAAATCTCCCTGGAGTGATGCGGTGAATGAGAGCTGGCACATAGAGTAAAGGGAAGTGCCATGCCTTGAGGACATGATCAATCCACAAAGGGGAGTAAGCCCAAAGCTTTGCGAAAATCTTTGAAATTCTCATGAGACAATGCCTTTGTGAAAAGATCCGCAAGGTTGTCCTGTGTTGGCACATACACCAAGGTGATCTCTCTTGCTAAGAGCCTCTCCCTGACATAGTGGTAATGCACCTCAATGTGCTTTGACGAGCATGAAAAACTGGATTCCTCGCAACTGCCAATGCACTATGGCTTTTAGTGTAGATAGTGTTGGCAGTGTCCTGTCCACCAACACCCAAATCAACCATGAGGCGTCCGAGCCATACACACTTAACCATATCTATGAAGACTGCGCTGTAATTAGCATCACAACTTGAAGTGGCCACAGTAGGTTACTTCTTGCTCAACCATGATATATATGAACTGCCAAGCATGAAACAAAAACCACTTGTGGACACTCATGTGTCAAAACAACCAACCCAATCTGAGTCCAAAAAAGCATGTAAGTTTTGCGGCAATGATCCCCCCTTGGGATAAAAAAATCCAAGATGTAAATTGCCACTCAAGTAGTGGAAAATCCTCTTGAGAGCCTGCCAATGCTTAGACCCTAGGCTATGCATAAATCTGTTGACGTGTGAGACTGCAAACTGAATATACGGCCTCGTGCTGCATACATAAATGAGGCATCCAACAACAGTTTGGTAAATAGTGACATTTACAGGATCACCAGCATCATGTAGACTCAATTTCAAACCTGTCTCCACGGGAGTGGCAATAGGTTTGCAATCCTCAAGTCCAAACTTACATAGCAATGTTTCTATGTAACTTTTCTGACACAAGGCAATACAACCATCACAATGCTTAAACTGTATACCCAAGTAATGATGCAATCAATAGCCCCAAATATTTCATCTTGAAAGTAGCATTCAAATCAGTCTTAAATTCAACAATATGTGTCTCATTTGGTCCAGTGATCAGCAAATGATCTACATAAAGAACCACAATGAGAAGTACATCACCCTCATGCTTTACATACAATGTGCTTTCTGTTGGATTGTTACGAAAGCCTCATTTGACCAAATGAGTGTCAGCCTTCTCATACCAAGCATGAGGAGATTGCTTCAACCCATACAAAGCTTTGTTACATTTGCAGACCTTATCCTCTTGTCCTTTCTTGACAAAACCACGAGGATGCGTTACATAACTTCCTCAAATATGTCACCATTCAAGAAAGCAATAACAATGTCTGATTGATGTACATCCCAACCAAAATGAGCTGCCAATTCACATAGAAAATGCACATAGTCATACGCCAAGTGGGAGAAAAAGTTTCTTCATAATCTATACCTTTTTGCTACGCATAGCCTTTTGCAACAACTCGAGCCTTATGGTGATCAACCTCACCATCCGGCTTGCATTTCAACTTGTAAACCCACTTTGTAGCAATGGCCTTTTGAGCCCAGGAGGCAAATCAAATTAAGTCCATGTGTCATTTTCTATAAGTGCATCATATTCTGATTGCATGGCAACCATCCAATTTTTGGAATTCTGTGCTTCATCAAAAGATAGAGGTTCCTCTTTATCACATAAGCTATACACAGCCAAAGCATAACAATCTGATGCATAAGAGGTATGGCAAGAACGTGAACGAGTACGATTAGACAAAGGTGCATCCAATTTACTGTCACACATGGTAGCCATTTTGGCATACCTCTAGCCTGCTCACAAGTACATCATGTACATCCGCGTCAGTAATATGCTAATCTGTAACATTTTCAGAAACCCCCATAGGCTGTAAATTTGCCTCATTTGAACTTACATTCAAACTTCCACCACAGAAAAGAGGCAATAAACGGTCATAAATGTCATGCAAGCGTACATTACTATTTCCAGTACATGACATCAAAGGCTAACAGAATCTTGCACAAACACAACATCACGTGAGACCACAATACATTTGTTTTGCGGATGGTACAACCAGTAACCTTTTCTTTCAACACTATAACCAACAAAAATACATTTGACAGCCTTATCATCCAATTTTTTGCTCTACGCTTGTGACACTAAACCATAAGCCAAACAACCAAAACTAAGTACATAAGTAGCACACATGATAGCCTCAAGCCAAAACGAATGTGGTAACGCTTGACTCTTGACCATAAACTGTGCATCTTCATAAGCGACCTGTTTTTTCTTTCAGCAACATCATTTTGTTAAGATGTATATGGCGACTTATTTTTTTCTTTCAACAACACCATTTTGTTAAGGTGTATATGGCACTATACATTGGTGTTTTATCCCACTAGCCAAAAACGTATTAAATTCATGAGATATACACTCCTCCCCTTGATCTGAATGGAGGGTGCCCATAGTATATTTAGAGACATTTTCAGCCATAACAAAAAAAAAATAGAGATCTTTTCAACAATAACCAGAAATTGCTTGAAACACATGAACACTTCAGACTTAGGTTTAAGCGGATACACCCATGCATGCCTGAAGTAATCAGCACAATGAAAATCACGAAGTACATGTAATAACCCAAGGATGCACTTTGCATAAGTTTACAAACATGGCTATTCATAAGTTGCAGCCTGCATGTAGCCCTTACTAAGGATCCACAGAAGATGGGTGCACGTCAATGATGTGCACAACATTCTAAACACCCTCTGACACAAGAACATGTGTCATCACGTAAACCCACATTGGGTAGTTATTCCCATCCAACTTGTCCTCTCAATAGCAAACATCTTGAAAACACCTATGTCGTTGTCAGCCATGGCGAATGACAGCACCCGATGTGAAAATTACTCTAAAACAGGAAAAACAAAGTATTACTTACTTGTGCTATTTACACAACCCAAAGAGAATTGTAAGGGACCCGTTTTATAGAAATTTGTAGTGACAATTTTTTTGCAAAAAGGACAAAATTGCATGCATAGTACTGCTGTATATAGTGGAAACGGAGCTCGAAAATCAAATTCTAAGCACACCAAGATCTATGAGCCTTCTCAAATTATTAGTTGACCTATTGAGGCTCACAAAACTCACCCAATTTGGATAAAGTGAGCATGGGGGTGTCGATGGTGTTGTTGACTATGCTCGAGAGAACACAACCTACTATGATTCCAATTGTTGGAATTAGGGTTTCATGGATGCACACACAACTTGGAGAACATGAAGAAGCTCAACACACACAATAGAGAGCATATTGCTTAGAAAATTTCTGTCACTACAATTTTCTGTAGAAAATTGTAGGGACAAAAAATTTGCACGAGAAGATAAATTGCCTACGTAGTACTGCCGTCTATAGTGGAAATGGAGCCCGAATCAAATTCTAAGCACACCAAGATCTATGAGCCTTCTCAAATGATTATTTCACCTATTGATGCTCACCAAAACTCACCCAATTTGGAGAAAGTGAGCATAGGGGTGTCAATGATGTAACATGTTGGTGACTATGCTCGAGAGAACGCAACTTGCTCTGATACCAATTGTTGGAATTAGGATTTCATAGATGCACACACAACTTGGATAAGATGAAGAAGCTCAATGCACACAACAGAGAATGTATTTTTTAGTGCACAAATAGAAAGATAAGCTAGCCTAGAGTGATGGGCATATATATAATACATGGGGAAAAAAACCTTCTAGTGAGCGGAAAACCCCTCGGTAGTCCTAAGTGTGTTCACACACATCACTACCACATACATAGTAACAACTATTTATTGTGTAAGCCAAAGGGACTTCTTAGGATAGTACCTACTAGGCACACTATATATGGACATCCATCATAGATTCTAAAGCTACTACACAACACATGTCATTTAGGTTATTATATGGCTAGGAAGCTATTGTGTGGTTTTGAAATTTACGTCTCCCATAATGCCAAGAAACCACATGTCTACGCTTCTGAGATTTTCTTCATACACCAACCTGCGTATTCAATGACAAACTATCATAAGATACCATAATTGAGCGTAAAATGATCCTATAGACTAGACCACATAAAGTGTAAATGTATTGTCTATAAGAACATAACCGCTCAACACAATGCAAAAGAAAACTAGATGATCAAACACCTACCACCAAAACTATGGCAAATATTGCATAAAGCATATAACCCTCCGGATAACCCTCTCCCAAAACCAAGAACCAATGATGCATAAATTGTGACCATACGCAATGAGAGTGCAAGAAAAATGATGATGTGCATAGGCGTAAGCCAAAACTTGGCTTAAAAATCTCTCTAGCATTTGTCACAAAATGCATTAAACCTGATGAGAAAACGGCAGAGTCTCCTTTGTAACTGGAGCAACATGTCACCAGAAAACGAGGAAATAAAAAATTGCCAAAATACAATGCCAAACAGAATGGCAAAAAATCCAAGAATCTCTCAATCAGAATCAATGAGCGTAAAGCTCCCACAATGTCAATACATAAGTTGTACGTGCTGTACAAGACACTACAAATCTATGAGCTAATTGCTAAGCTCGCCCAGTGTGGTATCGAGGCATACATGCAATAATCTCCCACCTACAAAGAACACCGTGCAAAATCCTTGAGTGCAACCTGCAATCACAACTTGGATCGCATCAAATCATGCGCATAAAATTGTTGGGAAAATTTTGCTAGAGTTTTGGCAGTAAAATGGTTATCAAATCCAATTATCCAACAAGCTGCAAAGCTCAAACACAAGCAATAAATTCACATCATACCCGCACTCAATATGCATTAAATCTCTACAAAATGTGAAAACCTGTGAAAGAAGCTCCGATTATTTGCTCAAAAAATCGAATCTCTCAAGAGACCGCTTCAATGGTGTGTAAACGCCTCCGTGATTCTTTACCCAAATCTACCAAAAAACCCTCAAAACCACAATCTCCATACAAGCTAACATTACATCTTCAACTTAGAATTTATGCACTCAACTTTGAGCACCTACCTTGCCTCCAAAAGTACATCAAACTCGCATGTTGCACAAAAACAGAAACCTGAAATTTTTGTATACACTCAGTCTGAGCTGAATATCAGCAAAACGACGAGGATTTTGTAGAAAGTTTCTTTTGCAAAGTTGTAGAGCATGTCAAAATGGAGGGGCTCGAGGGACAAAAATTTTAGATCTTCTCTCTACAAGGAGAATTTACGAATTTGGAAGAAGTATTGTTGCGCACACAAGTTTTAGGGCAACACCTTCACCAACACACAATCTTCCACTTTCTCTTTCGAGCTTCCACAAGAGCATACAGCACTCTCAGCTAAGCTCACAAGCTCCCACTATGTTTTCACAAAGTTTCCAAGCTTCTTGATCTCTCCACCGTCAACAACGAGCAAGCTATCGCATCAAAGCTCTAAACACTATGTGCTCTCCGTGACCACCATGCACTCTGATACCAATTGTGAGTGTGCGAATGTGGTGCGTGTGTGGAGTGGGAAAAGGGGAGAGAGAGAGAGAGAGAGAGAGAGAGAGAGAGAGAAGAGAGAGAGATAGTGAACACAGGATGTGTGTGGACCAGCTCATCACACTATGTGTGAGAGATCCCCTTATGCTTCTATCTAGTAAATAATAAGGTGTGTACAAATGATGGGCAATCAGAGTCTCTGGCACATTCTATTGGGATAAGAGGCATCTCGCCTTTACCCCAAAACCTCTTCCAATGATAATTATTGATGGTCTCTTTCATTTTGAGGAGAAGATATTCGATCATGCCTTTCCTAAGTTGTCGCGATGTAAATATGGGAGCATCTTTTGAATACATACATATGCGAGACATTACTTGCATGTCGATATAGCCTAGCCAAAAATTGAGCATCAATTGTCTATTTTCCTTGTTGTAAGCTAGCCTACTCTAATGTTATTGGAGTTACCTTATGTATCATCTCTCTTACCCCCATTCCTAAAAATTTGAAGGTATGTCCATCCTATTGCTTATTTGGTTGTCCAAATCAATCCTTTCTCCAATTGAAAATACTCATGAGTACGTTCTTGACTAACTTGTGAATGGATGGAAGCCTACTCCACTCTCCTTGTCCAAGGCCTAGCTTGCACTATGGTTGGACATGTTTTGATGGTGGCTGCTAACTCAATACAAAGCTCCAAAATCTATTGCAGTTTCTATTCCTCACTTAGCCTTGTGGTTCTTTTTGGCTTCTTATTCTACTTGAAAGAATGTGTGAGAGAAAGAGAGTGAAAGCAGGGTGCAATTTTGATTGGCTTGTTGATTTGTGAACATATGTGATTTTCATCTCTCATTGCTTCATGGAAATAGTTGATGGAGCCTTCTTTTCATAGGTGCTTTTCCAAGACTTGATTTTTTTTTATTGAATCCTTATTTTACTAATCTCATGGTTTGATTGGCCTTTGGTACAATTGGTGTTTACCTTTTGGTAATAAATGGGTTAATTACACTTCAAGTTGTGGATCAGTGATATGGTATAAATATGGTTAGACTTGGCAGCATACTATATTTTTATTGTGATTGGGTGATCCCATGCCTTCTTAGTTTTGCATAACGTGGTAATAGTTTCTTATTATTGTGGGATGGGGTTTGTCACCATTGTTTTGCTTGCCACTCCTTGTACATAAAAAGAGATGGCCTAGATGTTGTGCTCTAAACTAATTATGGTAATCTAAGCCTGAATTTGAATTGCTAAACAATGTTTTGACCAATTGGATTCCCCTCCTACCAATCATGGAATAGTTGCATTTGGTCTTTTTCAGATGGCTAAAGAACACTTACGTTGAGGTTTAATAAAGGCACTTAAAGGAATAAGAACGCATTTTGATAACTTAAATGATTTCAATTTGCAGAGCATATTGTAAAGTTCATTTTGAAAAATGATACCATGATTTAAAATTTCTAAAGACTATGCAAAAAAGTACCTTGGGACTCTTTAGAACGATACCATGATTAAAAATTTCTAAAGACTATGCAAGAATGTACCTTAGCACCCTTTGGTTGTTTGGTTGGGTGATCCCACAGAAGACAAGAAAGGGTTGCTTGGCAGTTTTTTCTATTCTTGACTTGATCTCATTTTGATATGTGCTTCCTTTTTCATTCGATAATGTTGGAACCAATAATATTTTGGGTCCTTCTCACAATTTTGCATAGCTGTTGAGACTTGATTAAACTCTCTTGATGATATGGGTTGAAGATTTCACTCCAATTTGATTGATCTGAAGTAATCTCTATGAGGTCCTTGAGAATGGCCTTGATACAAGAAACTAGTGATAAGAATGCACCCGATAATTCTTTAGTAAAAATTGAAAAATCTAGGATATTTGGCTTATAAGAGATTGGTAATCTTACCTAAATTTGGCTTGATGCATGAATCTTGAAGAAGATAGCCTGACATAATTGAAAATTTGAGAATTTTGGTTTTCCTATTTTTTAGTTGAAGCCTTAATGTATGGTTTTGGTACAAATTCTCAAGGGATTGCATGGAGGTTGGTAGTACATGATTTGGAATTTTGAAATTCTATTTACCTCGTTTTGATTGCTTTACATTGGCACTTGCTTGTTTGGCCCCAGCCTGCCTTGACACTCTTGATATAGCCTTATAATAATTTGGTGGCTCTTTTGATTGTGGGGAACCCTCATATGTCTAAAAAGCTTCACAAAACTAATAACTTCTTGTTACAACACATTAACTAATTCATAGGTAGAATTATGGTCTTCCTCTAAGATTTCTTGAGGAAATTATTTGAATCATCTTATCTTAGTCTTTTCTCCTTCATTGAAAGCTAAACAATGCAATGAAGCACTAAAATAATCTACACCATAGAGTTGTTGGTGCTTTGTATACTTTCCACTTAAAGTGATGATGTTAAAAGTGAACCTTTTAAGTATTACATTAGGTGATACTAATTCTTACCCTCGCATTGCTATTGTGTTCTCTATAGCATATGATAGCGTGGTAGTTTTTGAACTTCTGAACTTAAAACTCTCTGATCGTTGGTCTCACGCTTTGTTATAAGACTCTTGCATCAAGAAATTGATTCAATGATATTTGACAAAAAATACTTGTTTCCTTCTTTGATACATACAGTCTTTCCCTAAAGTTATCACCTCTTTGCAAATTTTTCTTTCAAACATGAGCATGACTTTTCTACGCCTACACTATAACCTAATGTTGTGCAGCTTCATCAATTTTATTCATCACTTTGCTTACTATTGTTTATCTTCTCCTCCCCTCCTCCTGGCATGGTTCTGAACTATTTTATTTGGTTCCTATTCTTGTCCGCTTTAGTCAAGCATAAAGTTTGTGTTTTGAGCATACCTTATGACTTCTCTCATGCACACCTCTGTGTTGGATATGTCTTCTGCTATAACACTAAAAAAGAGTGTATATATTGATAAACTATACTCATTGAGGTCTTATCAACTAATTCTTTAACATTTTGCTTTTGGTATTCATCGGCGGAAATATATTTTGGCTTGAATATTCAGTCAAAACACTTACCATGTTGTCTTATTTTACTAGAATTCGACCTAACCATGGTAGTATGGCTCAAAGATTTGATCTTTTTTCCAAACACATTTTCGGCTTCATCTGAATTAAAACCTATAAGGACCTCCATAAGATTAAAAGGTTGGAAAAATTGGGCTCTATGTTGTTTGAAAGAATTAGTAAAGGCTTTTATGATTTCCTTGGGAGTACTCTAAGAGTGTGGTTTGATGTTTGGTCTATTGACCGAAGAAAAACTTGGAAGTATAAAAGAGACTCAATTTGGATAAAAGGGACACCAAGTTTCATAATCCTATTAAAAGCTATGAAGTCTATGGGCGTCAAGATTCATGCACGGGACATTGGATCCGATAGGTGCTCAGTGTGTCGAGGGGCTAACATAGACTCCACACACCTTTTCATGGATTGTCCAACTATTATAGGAATGGTAGGGAAGGTATGCAAGTGCATACAAAGAACATGGAAGATAGGTTTCTTCAAGAAGGATCTATGTCTAGGGGGGAAATAGTATCAAAGTCCTACCCTTCTTGTTTGTACTCAAATTGTTAGATTTTGCTTCTTTTATAATATTCGGAAGTTAAGGAACTGTCTTGTCTTTAATAACGATCTCTCTGTGGCTAGTTTCTCAATGATTGTACAAGAAAGTGAGGAGCTTATATATGTCATAGATAAAAGTCACAACTTGAATGACTAGCTCAGGGTGACCAGTGCCATTCAAACAAGCCCCTAACAACGTTCTTGTTAATAGTTTGAATCCTATGTAATTTCAGTGCCTCAAGGTTTGGCATAAGCTTGAGGTTGGTCTCTAATCTTCTCTTTGACATTCTAATATAATCACTCACGATTGTGAGTTTTGCAACAAAAAGAAATGTCTCTTTTGATTATCTTAGTGTGTAGTGATAGCTTAATACATTGTCTCATGGTATTTTTAAAGGGAAGACCCTAGAGCATCTATGGATCTAAAAAATGACTTATTATAAAACAAAGACTACCTTCTTGGTGTTTTTTTCATATAAAACATTTGAAACTTTTCTAAAAACACATGTTCTTGTTAACATAAAAACATTGAAAAATAAGTTGATGAGCAAAAACTTTTAAACATTTCACAAGGAGAAATGGCCTTATATGGAAACTCTTCTTTTTTTAAAGAAGAAATTCTTTTACTTTTATTTTTCTTTGAAGGATGGTAGCTAATCTAATAATTTTTTAGTACAACATGGATCATAATGAGTAGGTTCTCACTTCTACCACATATTTTAATTTGTTGTGTTGCTTATATAGATGCAGATGAGAATTCTATTTTTGTTGAAAGATGGTTTGATTTGCTGCAGTTCGACCCCTATTTCATATGTAGCTTCATGTTTTGTCTGATATATAGAATACCCAGAATGTTGCTTCATTCTTACCATATTGTACATAAATGATCTGAATGCGGAATAGTTAAGGTAAAAACACCTTTCTTGTGAACATAGTCTTCTTTTGTGTAGAAGTATTATGTTTATATAGCACAACACACACACACACACACACACACACACACAATTGTTCCCCTTTGGTCGAGAGAAAGAGAAAATATGAGAAAGAATGTCATGGTTTGGTTATTTGACAAAGAAAGAAATGCATAATTGTGTATGATGATAAGTCGTAGGGATTGAGACCTTGTTTTCGCTCATGTCCCAAGGAGACCTCCACCTAGAATTGATGTATGTCATGTGTATGTATGCCTGTGGAACCTTACCTTCTATCCATATCATGGGCCAAGATACTCAAGTCCAAATGCATTAGAGCCAAAGTATCCACACCATGGTTTGCCACTCCTATTCCACTATTTGTATCTTAAACTTAGATGGTTTCAAGCTCTCTATCTATTCCTATACATGCCCAAACATTTGCATTGGGTGTAACATGTCTTAAGGTTATTGAGTACTTAGACATTTTAACATTGCACTCTTTGTGTCGAGTCTCTATTAAGTAAATGAAGGTGTGGATTACTCACCCTTAGGCTATCATAAATGCTATTCTAACCTACCTATCATAACTTCTTCAATTTGTATCAGAGCTCTTAAAGATTAGCACCTACCCAGTTCATTATATCCTCATGCATGTCTGCTAGGCCATCACAAACCCTCTTCTCATCTAAATAGTTGCTATTAGTTTCCATTAGGTGTAGAATTCATAATTCGGAATGAAGAATACTTCCATCAACCCAAAAAGGAAAATTCTCCTCCTATTTTCTAGTAAAGGCGGATACAGCATACAACCCACTTTTTTGGGTCTCCAACTCAATTGGAGGCCAGGAACCCCATGAGGGGCTATAAACAAGAAGTGTGTACTAGATCAAAGGAAACCCTCCTATGCCACCAAATTGCATGGAGTAACATCCCATAAATCCAATTTTGTTGATTGGGTAGTATTAACCCCGCTAAAACTATTGACTAGTTTGGGTACGTTCTCCTTATACAAAAGGAATTGGGTGGAGCTCTCACACCTTGACTTGCACCTCTAAGTACCCTATCTTCCACCAAAAGCTTGTAGCCAATGGTCCACTAGGCTACGTCTCACAATGAGGCTTGCATATTTTGATATGCAAAAGCTATAGACTTGTTATGGTAAAGCCTTACTAATTGAAATGCGATAAGTGTTATGGTACCCTATCTTTGGAGCTGATATTCATACGATCCTTGCATAGTTTGAGACTTGAAGCCACCTTGATTCAAGGTACGGCCTTTCCACTAACCTCTTCTTTCACCAGGGGAAAGGAAGGGTTAGATTAGTTCTTGGGTTAGCGTTTTCATGTAAGACATGAAAAGATAAGGGGTATTCTCATGAAAAGAAACATCTTTGGGGTTTTGTGAGGTCAATGTCTCAACGGAAACCGTCTAAACTAGATCCTCTCATGCCTAATTTTCGTAAAAGGATGAAACACAAAGTTTATGAGATCCATTTTTTTGAATTTTATGCTTCATCAAAAGAAAGAGCTTCCTCTTCATTGCACAAACTAGAAACAACCAAAGCATAACACTCTGATGGATATGATGCATGGTGAGAACTTGAACAAGTACGGATAGACATAGGTGCACCCACTTTACTGTGACGCAAAGTATGCACTAGCCATTTTGGCATACCTCTAGCCTCTTCACTCAACCCTTTCGACATCAATTACATCATGTACATTTGCATCAGTAATATGCTTATTCGTAACATTTTTAAAAACCCCCATAGGCTATACATTTACCTCATTGGAACTTACATTCAAGGTTCCACCATTTAAAAAAAGGCAACACAATAAGTACATAGGTTGCACACATGATAGCCTCAGCCAAAATGAACGTGGTAAAGCTCGAATTTTGACCATAAATTGTGCCATCTTTATAAGCGACATGTTTTTTCTTTCAAAAACAACATTTTGTTGAGGTGTATATGGCACTATACATCGGTGTTTTATCCCACTAGCAAAAAATGCGTTAAATTCATGAGATATACACTGCTCCCCTCGATTTGAATGGAGGGTGCCCATACTATATTTAGAGACATTTTCAGCCATAACCAAAAACATTTAGAGATATTTTCAAACATAACCAGAAATTGCTTGAAACACATGAACACTTGAGACTTAGCTTTAAGAGGATACACGCATGCATGCCTGAAGTAATCAGCACAATGAAAGTCACAAAGTACATGTAATTCGCCAAGGATGCAGTTTGCGAAAGTCTACAAGCATGGCTATGTACAAGTTGCAGCCTGCATGTAGCACTTACTAAACCATCCTTTACAACATGTGCTAGAACCTATGACATCCTCAATAGAGCGTGGATCCACAGGAGGTGGGTGTACGTCAATGCTCTGCACAACATTCTAAACGCCCTTTGACAGAAGAACATGTGTCATCATGTAAACCCACATTGGGTAGTTATCCCCATCCAACTTGTCCTCTCAATAACAAACATCTTGAAAACATCTATGTCGTTGTCAGCCATGGCAAATGACTGCACACAATGTGAAAATTACCTCCAAAGAGGAAAACAAAGTAGTACTTATATGTGCTATTTAGCACAACTCAAAGAGAATTGTAAGGGACCTGTTCTATAGAAATTTGTAATGACAAAAATTTTGCAAAAAAGGACAAAATTGCTTGCATTGTACTAATGTCTAAAGTGGAAACGGAGCTCAAATCAAATTCTAAGCACGCCAAGCTCTATGAGCCTTCTCAAATTATTACTTGGCCTATTGATGCTCACCAAAACTCACCCAATTTGGAGAAAGTGAGCATGGGGGTATCGATGATGTTGCCGACTATGCTCAAGAGAATGCAACCTGCTATGATACCAATTGTTGGAATTAGAGTTGCATGGATGCACACACAACGTGGAGAAGATGAAGAAGCTTAACGTACACAATAGAGAGCATATTGCTTAGAAAATTTTTGTCACTAGAAAATTGTAGTGACAAAAAATTTGCACAAAATGACAAAATTGCCTACGCAATACTACTGTATATAGTGGAAACGGAGCTCGAATCAAATTCTAAGCACACTAAGATCTATGAGCCTTCTCAAATGATTACTTCGCCTATTGATGCTTACCAAAATTTACCCAATTTGGAGAAAGTGAGCATAGGGGTGTCGATGATGTTTGCGACTATGCTCTGATACCAATTGTTTGAATTAGGATTGCATAGATGCACACACAACTTGGAGGAGATGAAGAAGCTCAATGCACACAATAGAGAGCGTATTTCTTAGTGCACAAATAGAAAGATAAGTTATCCCTAGAGTGATGGGCATATATATAATACACGGGGAAAAAAACCTCCTAGTGAGGGGGAAAAAGGCCCGGTAGTCCTAAGTGTGTTCACACACATCACTACCACATATATAATAAAGACTATTTATTATGTAAGCCAAAGGGACTTCTTAGGATACATACCTACTAGGCACACTATGGACATTCATGATAGATTTTAAGGCTACTACACAACACGTCATTTAGGTTATTATATGGCTAGGAAGCTATTGTGTGGTTTTGAAATTTATGTCTGCAATCTTAGTGTAAAAGATACCCATATAGATCGGGATAGGCTAGAGTGCCCGACTCAAGAAGAGGAGGTACGCAAGTGTGCACTCTAGTATTAGGAATTCAAGTAAGCAAATATAAGAAGAATCATGATCAGGGTCTCAAGAAGGAGTTCGAGAAGCGAGATATAGTATTGCAGTACTAGGGTAAGGTGAAATATAAGAAAGCCAACTTGATCATTGAATGGGTAGGGCCATGTGAAGTCCGTATTCTCTAATGGTTCAATTTAAATCTAGGACTTGATGAGTTGAGTTAAAAGCTCATCCCAATAAATGGCTCCAAGTGTAGACGGAAATGGTGCACAATGCTCTCTAGTGGTGGGATGCTCTGGATGCAGTATGCATGCGGACTCACAAGCTAGCTCAAACCCACAAACAATATGAAAACATGAAAATAGACAAATATCAAGAATTGAAACAATAGCCAAGACAACAACAAGCTCTCTAAGGCAACAACCTATACATAACCAAATGACCATACAAAGTCGAGTCTAGATGTGGCCAACTCTACCCAGTCCACCACTACCACAACAAGGTGTAATAGGGAAACGAGGATGTAGAGGTTGAGGTGCAATGGAGAGCGTCGTGGGTGCAAAGATACAAGACACAATTGAAATCAAAATGTAACTAGCTAACAAGACTACAAGGCTCACATGCCCAACATGCACACAATCAAGATAAAGCACTCAAAGGCTAGTGCTCAAGAGTGCATGCAAGTGCTCCAAATGTGACACGCAATGGACTCTCGCACAAGGAAAGCGTATGTCAAAAATCTCTTATCTGCTATCCACAATATGTTGTGTATATCCACAAACCGAGGCCATCACATAGCCACCTCATCTCTGTTTCTACTGAAAAATATATAGCCAAGGCAACTCATGGGAAGCTTTTAGTGGCCTAGGGCAATGGTAGAGAATTATGTGTGTGTGTGTGTGTATGTACATATATATATATATATATATAGAGAGAGAGAGAGAGAGGAGCTTTGAAGGAAAAAATTCAAGACGTGAATGATCTACCATGGAGACTCAAGAGTCAACTTGAGTGGGAAGTGGATGATTGAAATTACTCAACTACCGCACTGCGTGACATAAAAGTTCTTTTGTGGGAAATAATCCTAAATGTAAAGAGAAGGAATAAGTAGGAAATTTGGAGTGTGAGAAAGGGTAGCAACCTTTCATCTCTTCAAGCAAGATTGCCCTACGTGAATAAATATGCCTCCACTCTCACTTCTTTTGCGCGACCCCCCCTTTTTTTTGTAGAACTCACAATATGCGAGTGATGTTATATTAATAATCACCAAAAATTTACAAGAAAACACCCTGCTCAGAACTGAGCTAGGGTACCCATATAACCAACCACACGACAACATGAGGCGGCCACACCGCACAACATCAAATACCACAAGTACATCGGCTATATAAGTGGAGCCACCCCGTACATGGATGAACAGGGTTCCACCCTCAATACAAAACCAGATAGAAAACTACATGCCGAGAAGGGACCGGGGGCCATAGTCCCCATCACTCAGTTGAGACTCAAGAGGTGCCACCGCAGGAGTGCACACAATGCTCAAGAGGCCAGAGCCAAAACAAATTAGACCTGCATCCCAATGACCTTTAGAATTCACCACATCAGACACGACAACCACCGAACCAGATTGAATCGGGTCTCCACCAGCAAGAGCTCAATCGCAGACACGACAGCCACCGAACCATATTGAATCGAGTCCCCACCAACAAGACCTAGATCGCTATGAACCAGCCGCAGAGCACTAAGAAACACGAAACTAATAGCTCCCTAGTAGGCGAGTTGAGAACCAAGAACCACTAGACTCTCAAATGTAAAGAGAAGGAATAAGCAGGCAATGCATTTGAGAATTTCATCTCTCAAAGCAAGATTGCCCTAGTACACCTTCACCACTAAAGGGCACGGGTAGAGAGAGATGGGATCGGCGGTGGAGGTCGAAAGGGTGGATTTCGAGGCGAATTGAGGGTGATAAAAAATGGGTGTTGTCGTAGGCACGCGGACTCGAACCCTTGCCACCGCCATGAGAGCCCAATGCACTAACCGATGCGTCCGCGACGGGCAAGTTGACATGTGGGCAAAACATAAAATGATAAATAAACTTGGACAGGCCCCTTTGCTTGTCCAAGTTTACTTTTTCGTGTCTTAGTTTATCCTGACCATCTTACGGATGTGCGCGTCCCGCTCCCCGTGTCCTAGCTTCGCTGCCGTGGATCCCACCACTTGAGCTTCATTAAAGTGCCCCTGCCCTTTAACTGCTGAGACTAGCACGCAAGAAAATATGCCTCCACTCTCCCTCTCACTCTAGCTTCTTTTGCAGGTTTTACTTTTAATGCTTTTGCAAGGAAAGAGACCATTATTTTCATATAGGCAAGGAAAAGGCTAGACATTGGGGGGTGGATATAGCCAAGTTGGGAACTTGGGACCATAAATAAACCAAAGGACATAAGTCAAATGTTAGGGGACTAATAACAAGGAGTAGACGGACGCACATGGCGGGTGGGTCTGGGAAGAGAGAGAGAGAGAGAGAGAGAGAGAGAGAGAAAAGGCACATGGCAACGTTGGAGAGGAAGGCAATCATCAGAATGCGCATCATCCTCTCTCTCTCTCTCTCTCTCTCTCTCTCTCTCTCTCTCTGTCTGTGTGTATGTGCTTGCAAAGGCAGAGACTAGTGCCGAGCCCCACTTTGTACCTCACGAATATGCTCTCGCCAACAAGTGAAATGACCGAATGATGGCGCACTATGGTCCAAGCAGAGCGTCTCCCTTTTGCAGCGAATCAAAGTCGTCACAAGCTGGCACATGATTTCACGTCTTTAAACTTGGTCCCCCCAGCTAATCACTTCTACAACCCTACTCTTCACATTTATTTCTCTATTGCTACACCCTTTTTCTAAAGGGGATCTATGGTCCCAAATCGTTGTTGATCCTAGACTCTTCGATCCATTTGGTGGAAAAATATGGGTTGAGTGGGGTTTGACCTCATGATCTCCCGGCATGCAATGAATGTTTTACCGCTACACTAGTGCACGTGTTTCGTTTTGTAAGTAAAAATGTAGCATTATATTAAGTCCTTTCAACACTTTGCAATCTTAATTTACATCGAGTTTACACTAAGGTCACATTTAGTTCACATCACCAAAATGCAGTTCACATACCTTGCTGAGTTTACATACAATTCACATCGAGCTCACATGCAAGTTCACATTTGCCTATGTTTACACTTAGTTGACATCTAGTTCACATTCGAGATCAATGGTTATGATCCTCACCGACACACAATGGCAATTTTCAACCATAGATCCCCTCTAAATCTGAGGTGTCATTTAATGACAGAGGCCCCGAGGGGAAGGGGGACTCAGCCATAGGTCTAGGTCAAGCAAGTGTCACATGTCATCTAGCAAAAGCCACCCTTTAATAAGCATCGTAAAAGCAAACAAATGCTGGAATTTAAATGTAGATTGTAGTATAGAAAGGCCTTTTTCTCATAACTAATAAACTTCAAAACTATTTGTAGGAGAATTTGTAATCTATATGGGATTAATTACATGAGCCTATTGCCCATTTTTTTCAAATTGTAGCCAATACGTGCTCCCAATCTCCGAAAATATTAAAATTCTTAAAACATCTTAAATACATGAGTGAAGGGTGAGTTTAGGAAACAAGATCATCTTGTTGCGATATGTCTAGATCTACAAGGTACGCAACGATTGGGATTATGTTGAACATAGGTTGTGTTTCAAAAGCCCGATGAAAGTGGAAAGGCGAGAATTTTCATGTCCATATAAACTAGTATACATAATATATTTGTGCTTCCTTCAAAGTTTTCTTCTCTTTAGAGTTTCCTTGCACTATGTAGGTAGTGATTTTATTTTTTTTAAGCCATTAGGAGATATAATTTTAAAGCCATTAAATTAGTTCAATAAGTGCATCAGATAAAGTTCTCATTTGTCAATACCAAAGACATATAGGATCCTCACCACTGTAGTTACAAATTGTAGAGTTCATAGACCTAATCGATCAAGTCACTTCTCCGTGCTCACTCACTATTTTGATACTCGTCTTTTTTTGGTAGATGTATTCTAATTGCTTCTATATGTCCTTCATTTTCTTCGGCTTTATTGTTTGTTATACTATTCCTCCTTAACCAGCTTGTCCAATACTTTGGCGACACATCGGAACTACAGTCCAAGTCCCAAATGTACACTCCATTGTAGGTCCTTCAAGGAGGTGGGTTTGTTGTGTGACTTGAAATCAATTGAATCCTTCAAAGAGTACTTGTAGAACTTTGCAAGGTTGCACACGTGTTCCACATACTGAATGGTATCTGTTTAGAAGCCCCACGTTGCATGTGAGCTCAAATATGTTAGATCCAACGAAGCTCAAATATGTCAATGTAGCAGTTGTAATTCCCATGTATGCAATTCTTCTTTTACTTGCCATGGGTTTGTGCTTCTACATATCTCTCCCATGTCGGATTCTTTCCTTCTCTTTCCTTCTCCGACAAATGCTCCTATTACCCTCTATTGTACTACCTATACTTGCAAGCATAACCTTAACCTTTGGCAAGTTCAGAAGAGTTTTTTAGGTCACTATGTCTACATGATTTTATACTGGACTTTCATGTGGAGCTCTCTTGTTCACATTGCAACACTTGCAACTCACAATAAGATTTTTTATTTTCTATTTTAAATGAAACCTTTAGTTTTTGCTTTCGAGTGTGAAATTATGAACATGTTAAGGATATTCTACTTATTGTTGGGGTATAAAGCCCAATATGGTCGCCCAGGTAAGTGGGCGGGCCGCCAGGTATGTACACATATTCTTTTGTTAAAACCTAATAAGAACTCACTATGCTCTACACATTACAGTAGAGCAAGTTCACCATATCGTCGTGCTCTTCTTTTCGCACTCTCTCTCGCGTCGCACTTCCGCTCGTACTCCTTCAACTGGTATCAGAGCTCAGATCGAGGCTCGGGACAGCACTACAAGAGGCTAGAGTCACCAGCTCAGATTGGAGTGAAATTCGATAGGCGAAGACACGGCCCCAAATCCTGTGGGAAAACCCAAAGGGCTTGGTGTTCTCAGAATTTCATTCTGAGGTCATCTCGGCCACCGTTCGGCTTCGACAAAGGTCTGCGCAGGCCATTTTCGACTATGTGGTCTCGACGGGTGCAGATCCGACTCTGCAAATTTGGGGTCTTTGGCCTACGACTGCAGGTGCTGAGGATATCGACACTCCCAGAGTGTTGATTTGTGGTTGTCTACACATCGAAGGACGCCTCACAATTCTTGGAGGCGTGTCACATATGACACGGGCGCATCTACACACAGACTGTAGGCGACATCCACTAGTTCATCAGGTAGCTTGTGTTTGCTGCTTGATATTCCAGATTTCATCCTGACATTGCAGGTACTTCCACATGGGATGTATTGTCAGAGATGATGTATGTCTGTTGAGGGTTTGCTGGCTGTGAGTCACGGAGCAAACAACCGCCGCAGCGGTTACAGCATGCAGTGGAAAAGTTGTGGATGTATGACTTTGTGGGAAGTCTATGTACTGTCAGATTTACTGCAGCCTTTGTTGAGGGTCGAGTGAGGTTTTATTGAGCTGGGGGATTCTTGAATGTTGAGATCCTTTCGGTGATACAGGTCTTGGAGATATCCCTCAAGCACCTTTATATAGGCAGCTAGGATGTATTGACTGTGAGTTAGACAGTTGGGATTGCATCTTTGCTTTACTGCCATTGAGGCATTGTCGCAGTCTATGCTTATAGGACAGTGACAGGACAATGAGAGACAGTACAGGCGCCGGACAGGTTTACCCGCAGCTTACAGTGTCAGAGAGACAGTGTTTTTTGTGCTGTTTTTTGGTCTGTTTTTTGAGTACAACAGAGCAATTTTACAAAGCAAACTCTACCGAAATTTATGCAGAATCTGAAGCTTTCTTGGTTCATTTGACAGGTTGATATTGGTTCAGAGGTCAGTTTACAAGGGAAACTCTGCCGAATTTTTCCCAGGAAAGTGAACCACTGTGAAGCGTAGCTATGGCTGGATCACAGGACACTGCTCTTTACAATATCAAGAAGCTGGATGGAACCAATTTCCCATTGTGGAAGAAGCAGATTTGGCACGTGTTGGTACAAAAGAAGCAGATAAAACCTATAAAGCTCAAGGGGATAAAACCAGAAGATATGGATGAAGATGAATGGAGCGAAATGGATGAATTGGCACTTTCTACCATTATGCTGACTTTGGCAGAAAGCGTTTACTTCAATGTAGCAGACGAGATGTCGGCTTATCAAGCATGGTTAAAGCTGAGTGATCTTTATGAGAAGCAGAGTGCAGCTTCACAGGTATACTGGCTTAAGAAGCTTGTTGATTTGAAGATGAAAGAAGGGACACCTATGTCCAATCATCGGAATGAATTCAACACAATCTACAGTCAGTTGTCAGTTCAAGGTGTCAAGTTTGATGAACCTATTAGAGCTATGTTCCTGTTGATCACATTGCCGAAAAGTTGGGACACTTTTCGCACAGCTTTGAGTAATTCTGCACCTCCAGATGGTTTGAACATAGGAGGTGTAGAAGGAAGTCTGCTTACTGAAGAAACCAATAGAAAGACAATGGACAAAGGCAAAGGAATAGTCTTAGTTGTCAGGGGAAGGACCAAAGAAAAGTACAAAGGTGGAAAGAGGAATCAGTCTCGTAGCAAGTCCCCCAGTGCTAAAGGCAAGAGTGACATAGTATGCTACCATTGTGGCTAGAAGGGTCACATGAAAAGAGACTGCAGAGAATGGAAAGCAGAAAAAGGCAAAGAGAAAGCTGAAGACCATGGTGAGAAGAACAAGTCCTCAGTGAAGATTCAAGAAATAAATGTGACAAACAATGTTGCAGAGGCTGACAGTCTAGTGTCAGGAGACATCTACTTCTTGAAGAATACAATGGACTCAGCTCTTCTTACAGCATCTGATGGAAATGCACTGAGTGACTGGATCATAGACTCAGGGGCATCACTTCATGTGTCTCCAAACAAGGAGTGGTTTACCTCTTATGTGACCACTAAAGATCATGTTCGGCTAGGCAATGGGCAGACATGTGAGATCTTAGGTGTTGGAGATGTTCAATTGAAGTTTCAGAATGGCTCTTCTTTCACGTTGAAGAATGTGAGACATGTTACCGCAATTACAAAGAGCTTGATCAGCACAGGTTTACTTGATGATGCTGGCTACGTCACCACTTTTGGACAGAACATGTGGAAGATATCCAAGGGTTCTATGACAGTAGCACATGGAGTAAAGTCTAGAGGACTTTACATGATTTATGTATCAAATGTCTCTAAAAATGTAATCAATGTAACCGAGCAGCCGAACGTTTCTTTGTGGCATAGCCGGTTAGGACATATGTCCAAGAAGGAAATGGAAATCTTGTCTCGTTCTGGTTATGTGCCTGGCTTTTCATTTAATGATTTTGAATTCTGTGAACATTGTCTGTATGGTAAGCAAACACAGCAACCGCATAAGCATAGAAGCAGTAGAAGAGATACACAGTTGGCACTTGTTCATAGTGATTTGTGTGGACCTATGCCTAACCTATCTCTAGGGGGAGCTTCTTACTTTATGACATTTATAGATGATTACTCGAGGAAAGTATGGCTTTACTTTCTCAAGCACAAGGATGAAGCGTTTAGTGTTTTCAAAACGTTTGTGACACTTGTGGAGAATCAGAGTGGCAAGAAGCTTAAATGCTTACGCACTGACAATGGTGGAGAGTATGTTTCAAAGGCCTTTCACGACTTTTGTGAGTCAAAAGGTATAAAACGTGAACTTACTGCTCCTTACAATCCTCCTCAAAATGGTGTTGCTGAGAGGATAAATAGGACCATACAAGAGAAGGTCACAAGTATGTTGTCTAATGCACAGCTGCCAAATGGGTTTTGGGCTGAAGCTGTATCAACAGCTGTTCATCTTGTAAATAGATCTCCTAGCAAGGTTTTGCAGAAGGATTCAGTGTCAGAGATGGTATGGTCAGGCAAGGTGCCCTCATACAAGCATCTCAGAGTCTTTGGCTGTGAGGCATATACTCACGTTGCAAAGGAATTTAGGAACAAACTTGAGCCAAAGAGTAGAAAGTGCATCTTTCTAGGCTATGGTAATTCGGGTGAGATGGGGTACAGACTTTGGGATCCCGAATCCAGAAAGGTTTTCCACAGCAATGATGTTCACTTTAATCAATCCAAATATCATTCTAAACCAGAGAGGGTTCAGGAGATTAGAAGAGTTGTCTTCCAAGAAGATGGACCTGTACGTGCAAGACAAAATGTCAGGGCTCAAGAGGAGCAAGGACAGGATAGAGTCGAACCACAGGTTGTGGCTGAGCCTGAGCCACCTATTGTGCGTAGATCTGGACGTGTCACGCGACCTCCTGATAGGTTTGTTCCATCTATGAATTATGTCATGTTGACTGATTGCAATGAGCCTTCATGTTACAAGGAAGCAGTGCAAATGAAGGACTCCGGGAATTGGCAATTGGCCATGCAATCCGAGATGACAGCTCTGCATAAAAACCAGACATGGAAGCTAGTTAAATTACCATGGGGCAAAAAGGCTCTACCTTGTAAATGGGTTTACAAATATAAGATCACCGCTCATGATAGTCAGCCAAAGTACAAAGCACGGCTTGTTGCCAAGGGCTTTAAGCAAGAACAAGGCATTGACCTTGATGAAGTCTTCTCTCCGGTGGTCAAGATGACTACATTGAGATGCTTTCTTGCATTGGTTGCCATATTAGATTTGGTGTTGCACCAAATGGATGTCAAGACAGCGTTCTTGCATGGTGATTTAGATGTGGAAATTTACATGCAGCAGCCAGAAGGGTTTGTTGAGAAAGGCAAGGAAGATTGGGTATGCCAGTTGTTAAAGAGTCTTTATGGCTTAAAACAATCACCGAGGGCATGGTACCATAAATTCCACAAGTTTATGCTTTCTCAAGGCTACAAACGTAGTGAGTTCGATCACTGTCTATATACAAAGAAGGCTAAGGATGGTAGTTGGCTGATCCTTATTTTGTATGTGGATGACAAAGATGGCAAAATCGTTTGACATGAAATCGTTTGACATGGCAAAGATGGCAAAATCGTTTGACATGAAAGACATGGGTGAGGCAAGTCATATACTTGGTATGCGCATTGAGAGAGACAGATCAAAGAAGTTGATTTGGTTATCTCAAACAGAGTATATTGACAAGGTTTTGCAACGTTTCAATATGGAGAAGGGAAAGGCACTGAGTGTTCCATTGCCACCATATGTGATACTTAGCAAACAAGATTGTCCTGTGTCTGAGGAAGAATAGGCTGAAATGGATAAGATTCCATATGCGTCTGCAGTGGGTAGTTTGATGTATGCAATGATTGCTACTCGCCCAGACATTGCATTTGCAGTGGGAGTAGTAAGTCGATACATGTCAAACCCAGGCAAGAAACATTGGGAGGCAGTGAAAGGAATATTGAGATACCTGAAAGCTACAAAGAGTATGCGTATATGCTATGGGAGTCAGGAGCTAAGTGTAAAGGGTTTTACAGACTCGGATTATGCAGGTGACTTAGACAACCGAAGGTCTACGTCAGGGTATGTCTTTACATTGACTGGTGGAGCAATATCATGGCGTTCTAGATTACAAGATTGTGTTACTCAGTCTACTACAGAGGCTGAATATGTTGCAGCATCAGAGGCATGCAAAGAATCAATTTGGCTTAATCGACTAGTAACAGATTTGGGAATCAAAGAAGAGATGCCCGTGTTATATTGTGATAGTCAAAGTGCTATACAATTGGCTTGCAATCCAGTTTATCACTCAGACAAAGCATGTGGATGCGAAGCATCATTTCATCAGGGAAATGCTCGAGGATAAGCAACTTCAGCTTGTCAAAGTTCACACCACAGAAAATCCTGCTGATATACTTACAAAAGGACTTCCCTCAGAGAGCTTTGCGCATTTTCGCAAGCAGTTAGGTGTTGGGTAGTACATCACTTCTCCACATCTCTTGTATATTAGCTTGTATAGTAGCTTCTCTCACACTTAAAGTACCACATTGGACTTCAAGTGGGAGGTTGTTGGGGTCGCCCAGGTAAGTGGGCGGACCGTCAAGTATGTACACATATTATTTTGTTAAAACCTAATAAGAACTCACTATGCTCTACACATTACAGTAGAGAAGTTCACCATATCGTCGTGCTCTTCTTCTCGCACTCTCTCTCGCGTCGCACTTCCGCTCGTACTCCTTCACTTACTAAAAATGAAAGAAGTATAGGGAATCGAGGACCCAATGACCTACTAAATGGATGGAAGAAAGTTAAGTTTTGATCAAAACAAATAAGTGAGTCAAACCTTTAGTGTTAAAAAAACAATCAAAAGACAAGTTTTGAATTCAAACAGGTAAAACGACTAGTTTATTTTAATTCAATATTTTTTCCCAAAATCAAATTTAAAATCTAGTGGGTAAATCATATAGGATATCTATGGAAAGAGTTGGATACATAGATCGCATATCTATAATCTTTGCTCAAATTGGAGATTATATGTAGGAGTTATGGAAGATCGAAAATCACAAAAATTACCCCTTCCTTTCTAAGGGAAAAAAATGCATCCTTTAACCACTCTTACACACCTCTTACACACCCACAATTCTTGCACACATGGTGTGTACCTATTTGTCAAACACTTAATCACCTTCATAATCTCGTGGCAAATAAAGAGGCCCTCCTAGACCCCATCCTCTTCGTATTTAAATTGATCTCCAACACTTATATTTGAGAAATGATACCATTACATACTTCTGAAATAGTTGCAACTTGACAACCATCATAAAAGTGCTAAATATTTTTGCATTCTCCTCTATCATCTGAGCAATAATGAGATTTCCGTTTGAGAGGCCATCCTCATGCCCTAAACATGATCCGAGTCTCTAAATTTTATTTTTTCTTGATCATCGTTGTTGAATCAATTTATCTTTTTAATCATTATTAACTCCCATAAAACCATGTCAATTTCCACAAGCTTATATCCTTGTATTTAAAATTCAATAATATTGATCGTAAGCATGTGGTTTTTCCTTCCTTTTGAAGAATCACTGCAAAGGTACACCACAAAAGTAAAACTATCCAAAGGTCCTTCCACTCTTTGGCAAAAGCCAACTCCAAGTAGAGTTAATTTTAATCATGCAACTCCCCACTTGCAAACTAAAATTTGCTTCCCACTAGTGATCAAATCTTGAATGCAATATATATATATATAAGATTCTAATTAGTGGTTGCAAAAAATATGATATGATTTTAACCGCTATGATTTTAACCGCCTAAAATTGCTCAGTCTTGCCTTAAAGGAAATCCATACAACACTGCTTTAAACTTCCACACACATCTGCATTGCCCTCTCTCTCTCTCTCTCTCTCTCTCTCTCTCTCTCTCTCTCTCTCTCTCTCTCTCTCTTCCACACCATACATGCTCCTAGTTCTTAAGTCCGGATCTCTTCCAATTGAGATTATGGGCATGGAAAGGGTTGTGAAGTACATAATAAAGATGTGTCAAAACCCCTCACATCCACTTCCTACAATTTCATGGGGAGCAAGAAAAAAAGTTCAAAAGATGCATAAAAGCAAGATCTTGAACACGGGATGCATGCAAGACATAAACAAAGGGTTCGGGAGATATTATGCATTACACTTGCTATATGATGCCTCCATAGACTCCCAAGTGGATGAAGCTTTTCTAGAACACCAATGTATTACAGCTTGGGAGGAATCCCATGGGTCACACTTCACACCAGGGTTAGAAAAATACGTTTTTCCTAACCGAAGAAAATAAGGGCAAACTTCAAATTCTACCGGTTTTTAGGTCGAAATTTAAAGCTTTTGCCGGTATTTACATTAAAACTTGTGTAAATTTTCCGGTTTTCTTAAAGGAAAGCTCAAAATCTAACCGGGATTTTATGATTTTAACCGATTAAAATACACTGTAGCCCGGTTTTTTTCTAACGCTGCTTCACACATTACACCACAAATATTGCCCCCAACTACAAAACCATGTTCTTCACTAAAAGAGAGAACAATATTCACCCTTACATGCTTGAGCCTATCCCCTTGTTAGCGATACATACTATCGCAACCATTAGGCGTAGCTTCCACTCCCTTCGATGCGGCACAAGGAGTTGTGGCAATGAAGAAATGTCAAATCCATTGTGCACATTATGCTCACTGCAAGTTCTAAAGTATGAGTACCATATACTACTTCAAAGTGCTCAACTTTTGGTCACATCCAAAGTTGCTTCCCTCACATTTTTCATTTTTACTTTGTTTGCATCAAATAATCTCATCTTGAGTGAATGTTCCTCATATAACTACATATTATAAGTGCACTCAAAATTGTCCGTTCTGATATCAACAAATCGAAGAGCTGATGAAAAGGTAGGAAGTACTGAGAGTGAATGCGGTGGAAACATGGTCTTATAGTCACATTAGTCGTTTTTGGAACATTATAACCTCAAATTGATGAGAAGTCTTGTACTTAATCAAGAGGTCAATTTATAGATCAATACATCTACCCCCACAAGTCATTGCAGAGTGTGGCTAGTTATCCCAATTCCAAAAGAAAAAGGTTTGCCCAATACCCTTTTTGGGTTTCAATTAAAAGATTAGTTTTGTGACTTCAGCATTTCATTTGCCTAGTGAGACATCTAAAGTGGAAACAAAAGCCAATTGTTGGAGGAGTTGAAAACTCTAGGATTGCGTTGAACTTGGGGCAAGAGACTAGAGATACTTAAAGAGTATGCTGGGATCGGGAAAAGGCTTCGTGGTATTTCCTACATACATGGGAGAAAAATTTCTTATGTTCAAGGGTGAGTGATGTTAAAAGGTAGGTGGGATATATAAGGTGAAATGTTTAAGGATCTCGACCACAAGTGGAGATCCAACCAGCTCTGCTTTGATAATCTCATGTGTTACTGAAGCCTTAGCTCTAATCATCTGAGAGATCAGAGAAACCAAAGGCTTCTCCATACATCTCCATCCATCAGAGCTAACAGATCTACTGTGGTGCTCCACTAAAGGTCCCCATATCTGGACTCCATAAAGCATAGTTGATGTCACTAAAGTATCAAAGAGCAATAGCTTTGGTCAAGGTTCTTGGAACTGAACTTGCAAACACATCCTCTCTGATTTGCCTAGGGCAACATAAGCTCTCAACTCCTAGCCATAAGAAAATGTGGGGGCTGATCTCCTAACCCTCTGTGGTATGGTATTAAATACCATAACCTTGGTTTTGCCAAGGTTCATAGACAATCCACTATCCTGGGAAAAAGCATGTAAAGCAATTAAGTGACGTTGCAACCCCTCTGGGGAATCAGAAATCAAGACAATATCATCAGCATATACGAACAGAACCCACATCCTAGCCAACTCAACTCCTCTGTCACCTCCCCTCTCAATGTGATCAAAAACCTCATCCACAATGTCAAGGTTGCATCCGTACAACGTACGAATAGGATCCATACAATACAGCCGTACAACACGGATCAATATGTACGGATAGGGATCTGTATGGATATTTTTTTATTTAAAAAAAATCATTAGTGTACGGTTTGCAATACTTATTAGAGTAGGGACTTCATAATTCAATCTTCGATTATTACTATGCATTTTTTTTTAATGCTCTTAGTTTTATGAGACTCTGACATTAGACATCTGACACTGTTTCGTTGTAGACATTGATCAACTTTGTGTTTTCATTGTTCCGTTAAGAGTCATGGACTCTAGTCTTTATTTGAAGTCTTGGTGAATGTATGACGTACTCTTAGTTTTAGGCTTTGTGAAAAAAAGGACAGAATTTTTACGTACCTAAAAACTCAATCCATTCTATACTATGTACCTTACGTACCGAATTTGTAAAGAACACTACGTACCTAACCACCTTGATCCACATACATGACAAAGAGCGTCGGAGATAGTGGGCATCCCTGCTTCATTCAAGAGTGAAGTGAACTACATCAGATAAGCCTCCGGGGTGCGAACTTGTCCTCTCACTAACCTGTAGAGTGCCATAACCCTCCAAATCAGCTCTGTGGATACCCCCATCTCCTGCAAATCTGCACATCAACATGTCTCTAGGCATTGTGTCAAATGCTTTGCAAAAATCCACAAAACTACAATAAATCCTCCTCCCATGTGATCTACCCTCCTCAATAATAGCTCTAAGCATCAAAATGTGATCAAGAGTAGCCTCTAAGAACCTGCCCGTCCCACTGCTCACATGTCGGCTCTCTGACTATCTGCTCAATTGCTGCTCGAGAAAAGATGCATACAACCGTACCAACGTGCGCCCAATCATAATAGTACGATAGTTCCAAAGCTCCATAGGGTCCCCTGCCTTGAAGACACGCACTATAGTAGACAAGCTCCAAGTGTCAGGTAGACCCTCACACATTGCACGGTTAAACATCGCTGCTAGAAGCCCTGCAAGCATATCCTTGGCATGTATTAAATGCTCTGCTACTAAGCCCTCATGATCATAAGCTCTCACAATCCTCATCTTGTCAATGGATTTCTTTACATGTTTGCAATAAAGAAAACACAAGTATGTGGGCATGGCTCTAGGGGGTCTGGAAGCGGTAGCTGTCCAAGAACTATGTACAAAGATGTCGCATACTAACCCCAGACCTTCATAGAAGTGATGCCAGGAGGAGGTGAGTGCTCATGGAAGCGTCTCCATGCCTCCCCAAAGTCCTGGCTCAAGAATAACTGGTAAAGATCGTGCTGTAGCTGAGCCAAGAAAACCAGTCTCTTTCGTCGCACTAGGCGCAAGAAGGCAATCAATGATTGTCGATAGGTGATGATTCCCAAAAATAGCTCTCTAAAGCCGTGCTCTCATGTCTCTGCACTCTTGATCGTACCAACTCTACTGGGTCATACTCCCAAAAGGTCATCTCTGCTGAGGCTGAGTGTACGAGTATACGTCTCATGCTGCATAATTGCAAAGTCTCTGTCAATATGTAAGTGGAGCTCATCTAGAGGGCGGCCCCGCTCCTCAATGCATAAGCGTCTGTAAATCCCATCAATGTAAACATAATCAGTCTTTGAGTTAAAAATATATCGAACAGGTACTGCACTTTGTGGCCGAAGGGTAGTAGTGAACTGAAAGGAAATGATCCATGTTAAGAGAGCACGATCCACTGCTACGCCAATCGGCCTTGGTCAGCTTAAAATACTGTATATATGGGATAAAGCTCGGCTGAGCTATAACATAATCCACTGTGCTCGCTCCATGTCTATGCCAATAGCAAGGAAACTCAGCTGCTGCGGGAAACTGCCATAGGCCATTAAGTATGGCCAATCCATGTGAGGCCCCCATCTCTATCAGATATCTCCCGTACTCGGTGTACTCATCCTGTGAGCGTCTATCAAGCCCCATATCACTGGTATCTAGCTCTCTCAGCATCTCATCTGAAGAAATCATTAAAAATCGTTTGATGATTTATCATGAAAGCATCAAAGTCCCCCAAGAGAATGATGTCATCATCCCTCGAAAACTCCAATATGTCCTCCTCTAATACAAAGGAAAGGGATTGTCTTCTAGATGCAACATACACTAATGTGATGGGGACAAAGTAGCATATAGCAATGTACAGGAATCTGCCTGTCTGAGTCCTCAATCTCATCTACATGTATCTGGCATGATCATCTCTCCGAACAATGTGCGGAAGTCGCTGTAACTCCTCTCTGAATAGGACTTCTACTCTTCCTAATCATCTACCCTTGTGCTCTGATCTCGTCTCTGCTCGACAAGCTTTTTCCCACCTATATCCAGTCACTTGTGGCATAAGCTGCCCCAGTGCCTAATGTATCTCTGAGTAAAAGACGATGTCTCTCCCCGTAAAGCTGTTCTCAAATGCCCCTACAACAAGGCAAGGTAACCCATTAGAATTCTAGGCTTCCATCTTTAGTGTGGTCCCATAGGTCTCGCGCCGTCATGTGGAGCGTGGTTCACCACCCTTCCATCTCGATAAAAAGCAATCTTACCTTTTTCCCTTGCCGCTCTCATATCTGGCATTATCTCATGCATATGAGCAATCTACAAGAGTGTGAGGTCATCTCCAAGAAAGATACCCGTCTTGTTAAGAGTTGGTCTCTTCTTCAAAAGTCCTCCTTCACTTCCATGGAGGGGAAACGAAGGATAAGTGCCCTTTCCTTTGAGGTTCCCCCCTTGTTTCCACTTTTCTTATTACCTACTCTCCAAGCCATCGTATGCATTGGCTCTTTAACCCCCATCATAATCATGAGTTCTTTTACCTTCTTCATCAACATCATCTTGGTCTTTGAGGCCATAAATTCCGAACCATACTACGCAAATACATGTTCCCACATCACGCATACATGTTTATTCCACACCTGTCTACAATTTCTGCAATTCTGAAAATTTCTGCATTGTTTCCGAATTTCTCTTTCTGCAATTCCTGTTTCTGTTTCCTGCAAAATTCCTGAATTTTGAACTTCCCTGAATTTTTGTAGGCAGGGGGGGAGGGGTTGAGGGGCACGACACAAAAAAAAGGAGGGGGGGGGGGGGGGGGGGGGGGGGGGGGGGGGGGGGGGGGGGGGAGGGGACGGGGGAGAGAGAAATGAAATGAAATGAAATGTTATATTAACGTCTTCAAAAGGCCAAAGTGACCTATGAGACCAGAAAGTTACAATGCGGTGTATCTGATACAAAGTTAGATTAACAGAATAAATTAAACTAGGATAACAAAAAATGAATACTGCGGAATCTTAAACTAAGCTGATCAGTGTGAAAGGTGAAAGGCGTGAAATGTGTGAACTAAGCAGTACAGTGTGTAGACAATATGGGAGGGAAGTAGAGATCCATCTTCATCTGCACTCTGGACGAGAAAAAAGTATGGCTCGAATCCTTTGCTGTAGCCTCCTTCGAAATTGTGTAGCTCCTCTTCTCCATCGAGGTCGTCTAGATCTTCCTAGCTCCAGTCCTCGGTCTATGAGAATGCCAGTAGTGCGGGCAGACCTCTCCTCTGTTCGCTGCTTCTCTGTCTATTCTTTTGGGTGTACAATATCTAGTGTAAAGAAATATGTGATCTGTCTCTTGGGTTGTCTCTCGTCAGCTCTCCTCAGTGAAGTTTCTTTATGGCTGTGTAACTCAAGTAGATATAGCCCAAGACATCTCTGATCCTCATAGCTCATGACCCTAGATAGAGGCCCAAAACCTTCTCTGAATAGACAATGAAAACGGCCTCGTATCTCATAGTACACTGTGCAATGACATATGTAATGTACCTCTGTCTTTGGCTCTAGATGGCATAAGCGGCATATCCTGCTATTTGCTGGTGTCCCTCTGAATCTGCCAGTCTCAATCTCGAGCTGATGTGAGGACGTGCGTATCTAGCCAATGGCACAACGCAAGCCATGAGAAAGATGCGCATCCATATAGCTAGGTCGAATCACAAACCCATCCCCCGTGAGGTGGAGAAGATGCTCTCTATAGAAAGCCATCTTTGTGCCCAACTCCTGTATCAACTCTATCCATGTCCTCCTCGTGTCCAGCTGGATCGAATCCTGACGAATGAGTCTATTAATCTCTACCCGCGTCAGAGACCTCGAGGGTGCATGTAGAGAGTATTGAAAAGGAGGCAATTTGTCCATGGTGAAACCATGATGCCATCTGTGCATACTAGCATGATGTATCCCCATTAAGAGCTAATTGTCTGGAGGACTCTAGAGCCACCCTGGCACATCTGTCTCTCGTAGTATCCCACAGACTGTGTACAAAGGAGACTAATCTGGTAAGCGCCTCAATCTCCATAGGGGGAGTAGTTAATTCCACTCGAATGATATCATGCGGTACGGAAGCCTTGGCTCTAAATAGTCGGGAGATCATAGATACCAGGGGCTTCTCCATACGCCTCCAAACATCTTGGCCTACAGGTCCCCAAACCTGCACCCCATATGACATAGTAGAGGCAACCAAAGTATCAAAGAGCCATAACTTTGTCCTAGGTTCCTGGAACTGAACCTACGAACACATCCTCTCCATTCCTCCCAGAGCCGCACCAGCTCTAGTTAGTCTAGTCTCTGCCGCTCTTCTCAAAGAAAATCTTGGCCCAGTAAAGACTACCCCCAGGTAAGTGTATGCATCTGTATACTCCACAATCTCTGTCACAAAGTGATGACGTGGCGGATAGCAAAAACCCTAATTTCTGCCAGAAACCCTAATTTCTGGAAATCGCGGAGGCGGATTATTAAATTTTTTTTTTAAAATAAAAAAATTATAATGATGAGCGACGCGAATTTCTCTTTTCAAGAGAATGCTTTTGCTTTCAATTTTTGACTCGCTATGAGAGAGATAGAGCAATTGTTTTTGCTTTCAAGCTTTTGGGGCTCTGCTTTTGGGCATCCCTTGTAACCTTTAAATTAGTGGTGAGGGCCTCACTTCTCAGAGCATCTAGACGCAGAGTCTGAGAGTGAAACCCTAACCGCTCTCTTGTACTTTGAAGATTGATTAATACAAAAAGAAATACCGACAGGGGCACCAGTCTTTGGGGCCAATATCTCTAGGCACGGAACTCCGCCGGGCCAGTGCAAATCTATTGTGATCTGTGAATTGTTTTGAAGTGGTTATTTGGTGCTGTCGCGGTTGATTCTTGACTTGGAGTGTCCAAGTCTGTTACAATCTCCTTAACCTTGGTTTTACCTAGGTTTACACACAATCCACTATCCTCTGCAAAACTGCGTAGTGCATCCAAATGTCGTTGCATACCTTCTGGTGAGTCAGATATCAACACAATATCATCAGCATATAGCAACAATGGGACCCACGCCCCTGCCAGCTAGGCACCCCTATCACCCTCTTTGTCAATGTAATCAAACACCTCATCAACATACATACCAAATAGAGTAGGAGACAATGGGCAGCCCTGTTTCACTCCAATACTCAAGTGTAGCTCCAGAATAGATGCATACAACCGTGCCAATGTGTGTCCAACCATAATAGTGCGGTAGTTCCCAAGCTCTATAGGGTGACCAACCTTGAGGATGGACACAATATAAGACAACCTCCAAGTCTCAGGTAACCCCTCACACATGGCACGATTGAACAACACTGCGAGAACCTCCATCAGCTTATCCCTGGCGTGTATAAAGTGCACCGCTACTAGACCGTCATGATCATATGCCTTCCCGGTCCTCATCCTGTCCATGGCCCTTTGTACCATCTCAGATGTAAAGAAAGTGCTCGTAGCTGGACAAGGCTTGTGTCATAATAATCAATATCTAATTCTCCTAAATGATTATTTCATGTTAAACTGATCATTTAATATGGGGAAGTGCCAGGGGAGAAAAAGCTAGAATATTGGTTAAGCTAGCAGACCGGCCACAGTAGGGATCCAAAGGAGGGTAAATAGGGATCCAAAGGGGGGGCCATCTGCAAAAGAGCCATGTGCAACAATGGGCTAAAAAGACCCTAAGGTTCAGCCCATTAAGACTTCCAAAATGCTAAGGTTCCAAAATTCAGAGGTTGTGTCCAAAGGTCAACCATAGGGGAATTGGATGCTTTGTGTGTGTCCAAAAAAGTCTTTTCACATCCCTACATAGGAGGGGGCGAGCCTAGCTTGTAGGGGATGAGAGAGAAAGCCACACACACACACACAAGCTCCCTTTACACAAAGGGAATGAGGGACACATGTCAGCTCCCTAGGCCAGATGCCCACAAGGTGCACCCAATTCCTATTGGATGGCCTTGGAGGTGGACCAATGAGAATTAGGCTAGAGTAAATCTAGTTTAATTAATTTAAAAACACTTAATAAAAGAACCAATGAGAATTAAGTCCTCTAAAAGACTATTGGACAATCTCCCAAGGGGTCCAATGAGCATTCAACAGCCCAATGGCTTGTCTGATTCCTATTGGCCAGGAGGCAAAGGGGTCCAATGAGAGTTTAGTTGAATTATTAAATTACCTAAAGCTCTCACAAAAGGGGAAAGGGGGACACATGTCAGAAGGCTATCACTTATGCTGCTTAATTGTCATTGGCTAGCCCTAGGGAGGTCCAATGAGAGGACAACAAGAGCAAATAGCAAGAGGGGTTGCCCAAGAGAGAGAGGGGGCTGATTTTTGCAAGGCATTATCACACACACACACACACACTCACACAATCTCATGTGTGAAGTAAGGAAGACTCTCTCTCCTTCTCAAGCTTTAATGGAAAGCTTACCACCTACTCCAAGCTTGTGAGAAGGGAGGCCTACACCAACAACTCTTGGCTTTGTGATGCAAATCCAACCAAGAGCCAAGCTTCAAGGCATGCTCATCTCCTCTACCATGCTAATTACTAAGCTAAGCTATGCTAATATGAGTGATTATGTAAGATGTACATCTTTCTCGTAAGATACTCCTCCTTCCTCTCAATCTACTCTCATACCCTGCTAGCTCTCACCATCTTCGAAGGTGTGTGAGGTCTTGGGTCTAAGACCGGGGATAATTGATGTTGTGTTTGCTAAGTGTTTTTTGTTAGTGCATGAAAAATTCATCTTCATTGCACTAGCTACTCTTGAAGGAACACAAAGAATTGTATTGTACAATGTGTCTCTTGATGGGAGAAACCATAATACAAAGCCTTTTGGAGGCGGGACCGGCTCCATGCAAATCCGGTCCTCAATTGTTGTCAATAGCTTAATTTCTCTCTCTTTTGAAAGTATTGTTCATGCTATCTAACTAGGTGTTATGCTTTTTGTTGCTCTCTCCACCCAAGCACTCTTGTAATTCTCATTAGGAATCTATTCTAATGCTATGCCCACTATGTTCATGCTAATTTCCGCTACACACAAGTTTTTAGGCCATTAAATGTTACAGCATGGTAGGGTCTGGAAGGGGTTCCTGTCCAGGAACCGTATATAATGATGTCGCATATTGGCCCCACACATCAAGTGAAGTAATCACTGGGGGAGGGGATTGCTCATGGAAGAGTCACCATGCCTCTCCTGAGTCCCTACTCAAGAACATCTGATATAAGTCTCGCTCTATCTGAGCTAGGTAAGCTCGCTTCTTCCGTCGCACAAGGCGTCTAAAGCAATCCGAGACTATCTGTAAGTGATGACTCCTAAAAGAAGATCCCTCTGAAGCTGGGCTCTCATCTCTCTGCACTCCTCATCATACCAACTATTATGGGGCATGCTCCCAGAATGTCGTCTCTTGTCCGGCTGGGTGTGTGGGTATGCCACTCATGCAGCCCCATGCAGTGTCTCAGTCAGTAGAGTGGTGCAATCCTGCACTGAGACGCCTGTACTGTTTGTGACAACTGTGCCTTCCAATATACAGTCCCAGATCTCCTCTGTATACACGAAATCAGTCTCTGGTGTAAATGTATAGCGGGTGTGTGACCTACCTCCTAATGTCTGGGTTGTACTATACTGAAATTTAACGGACAGTGTCAAGAGAGCATGATCTATTGCTATGCCCATTGGCATGGCTTCGGCACTGTGAAATCTTGAATGCAGGGGACATAGCTCGGTTGTGTCAGAGAGAGAGAGAGAGAGAGAGAGAAACAAACAAAGAAACAAAGATTTTTAACTTCTATGTCAGGCCGAAATTGGCCTATGAGACAAATCAAATGTACATGGTGTGTATGTCATCCGTCTATCGGAAAGACAAATGAAACAAAACTGATACAAAACTGAACTGAATGTAGGTAGTGGAGTATCTGAGGAGGGATGGAGCTCTATCTCTAGGGGTATATGCATGTCTATATGCTCAAGGTAGTACAATCATGAGAATGCATCAAGCTATCTAGCTCCATCCTGTACTAATGGGCGGATGTAAGATGTGGTACATGGGCGGGTCTGGTGCCAAGGCTACCCGGATGAAAGCTGTCGGGTCGGCCCTCATCTGAGCCACTCGCTCCTCAGTGGCACGGCGCTCCCGGGCTAAAATCTCCTCGATCTGTCGGTGGTGGGAGCTCGCGCCCCTGTAGCCTGTGACTCGTGGTCGTCGTCTAGCTCGGCTCACCTCCGCCTGTGGGAGTGTCACTCCCCTCTGAGTGTCTGGTGAGGGAGGGGCGGCAATCCTCTGAAAGAAGTCTGTGAGCTGCGACTGTCTCCCCTCTGTCTGTGTAGCTGTGTGTGGCTGTAGTAGTGTGTCCCGATGGCTCTGTATCTCTAGTAAGAACCGTCCGAGCTGTCTCTGATCTCGAGAGTCCATGATCTCTCGGAGAGTGGGCTGTCCTCTGAATAAGGCCTCATACTTGCCTCTGATCTCAGTGTATGCTCTGCATCTACATACAAAGTGCTCCTCACTCTCCACCTCCTCTGTATAGGCTCTGCAAACTCGCTCCTCCCTGGGAACACCAGTATGTCTCCCGATCTCAATCTCTAACCTGTGTGAAGCCACTCTCAGCTGACCAATCGCCACCCGTGAGCTATGTGGCATATATGTGTCCATGTAGCGTGGTCTCTGTATGAACCCCCCACACAATATGGTGAGAAACTGGTCTCTGTAATCTGACATCCTAGTCCCCAAGCCAGGTGACTCCCAGACTCTCCTAGTGTATAGCTACCACAGATCCTGTCTCAATACCAAGTTCCTCTCACTACGAGAGAGGTGAACATATGGTGAGTGGGGGTCGTACTGGAATGGTGGTAGGCTCTCCATGTCAAGACCGTGTCCCTCAAACCATGCTCTGACCTGTGAGTACCATGCTCTCTCATGCCCACTCTCTGATAGCTGTATAGCTGCCTCAAATGCTCTACGAGAGAGAGAGAGAGAGAGAGAGAGAGAGAGAGAGAGAGAGAGAGAGAGAGAGAGAGATGAAATGAAATGTTATATTAACGTCTTCAAAAGGCCAAAATGACCTATGAGACCAAAGCGTTACAACATGGTGAATCTGATACAAAGTCAAAATAACAAAATGAAATGACAAAATGATAAAATGATAAGATAAAAGTACTATGGGATCCTAAACTAGTAGGTGTGAACTAAGCAGCTAGTTGGGATAGCTAAATCAAAAGTCACAAGAAATCCAGCATCGATTGCTCGCAGATCTCATAAATCTCCTCCATGGTCAGTAGTTTGACCGGGCGTCGTGCATGTCGGGCCAAAGTGATCCGAATCCTCTGATGTAGCCTCCATCGATGTTGTGTAGTCCTCCGCAGTCGTGGGCTCTCCCTAGCTTAGTCGCTCGATCGATCAATGTGCCTTTTATGTGAGGCGGCAAGATCTGTTGTGGTAGTAGCTTCTCTGGGCGTCCAGTGTATGCTCTAAAGAAGTCTATGCTGTCTCTCTGAGGCTCGCTAGCCTCTCCTCTCATCATGCTCTCTCTGTGTCTGCGCAACTCGAGCAGGAACAAACCCAGGCATCTCTGATCCTAGTACCTCATGACTTTGGAGAGTGGTCCAAAGCCCTCTCTGAACAAGCAGTGGAAGCGGCCTCATATCTCGTAGTAGACAGGGCAGTGGCATGTGTAGTGTAACTCTGTCTAAGGCTCCATGTCACACAAGGTGCATGTCCTGGCCTCTGTTGGCACTCCGCTGTATCTCCCAGTCTCGATCCGCAGCTGGTGTGAGGATGTGCGTATTTGGCCAATGGCACACCGTATCCCATGAGACAGGTGGGTGTCCATGTATCTGGGCCTCGTCACAAAACCATCCTCCGTAAGCTGGAGAAGATGCTCTCTGTAGAAAGCCATCTTCGTGCCCAGCTCCTGTGTTGGCTATACCCATGTCCTCCTGGTGTCTAGCTGAATCAGATCCTAGCGGATGAGCCTGGTGGTCTCGGACTGTGTAAGACTAAGAGAGGCTGCCTCCAGTGAGTACTGGAAGGGGGGCAATCTGTCTATACCGAATCCATGTGTTTGGAACCATGACATCATCTCCCCATACCAACATGTTGTGTCTCCCTGCCTGGCAACCTGTCGAGAGGACTCAAGTGCAAGGTGGGCGTATCTGTCTCTGGGAAGTTCCCACAGGCGGTGTAGGAAGGAAACAGATCTGGTGAGCGCCTCAACTACTAGTGGGGGGGCCGCTAGCTCTGCTCGGATAATGGCACGTGGTACTGAAGCCCTTAGCTCTAATGAGCCGCGAGATCATAGAGACCAAAGGCTTCTGCATGTCCCCCATCCATCAGTACAACCTGTTCTCCCGTGATGATCCAATGAAGGCCCCCATATCTCAGCTCCATAGAGCAATAGAGAAGCCACCAAAGTGTCAAAGAGCCAGAGCTTCATCCGAGGCTCCTGAAAATGAACCTGTGAACACATCCTCTCCAGTTTCCCCAATGCCGAATGGGCTCTGGTCAATCTAGTCTCTGCTGCTCTCCTCAAACAAAATGCTGGTCCACTAAAAACCACTCCAAGGTAGGTGTAAGCATCTGTATATTCCACTGTCTCCTAGCCCTATGTGAATGCGGGCACTGACCTCCTGATCCACTGTGGGGTGGTATTAAATACCATGACCTTGGTTTTACCAAGGTTGATAGACAAGCCACTCTCATGGGAAAACCAATGCAAAGCATCCAAATGACGTTGCATCCCCTCCGGAGAGTCGGAGATCAACACAATATCATCAGCATATAACAATAGCGGAATCCATGTCCCTGCCAGCGGTGCATCTCTATCACCATCTCTCTCAATGTAGTCAGAAACCTCATCCACATACATACCAAATAGAGTAGGAGAGAGCGGGCATCCCTGCTTCACCCCAATAGTGGAGTGAACCGGTGTAGATAGACACTCTGAGGTGCGTACATGCCCTACTACTGATCTGTACAGTGCCTGATCCCCCAAATGAGCTCTGTGGGTATTCCCATCTCCTGTAGAGAGAAATGAAATTTTATATTAACGTCTTCAAAAGGCCAAAGTGACCTATGAGACCAAAAAGTTACAACTGGTGAATCTGATACCATGTCTGAGTACGGAAATTACAAAGTTACAAAGAACTAACTTGTGTAAATAGTAGAAATAGTCACTTTGATACAATAATAAAAAAGGCATCCAGCTGGCTGTAGCCAAAGATAATGTCCAATTGGCATACTACATTGCCTTTTTATTGCTGTTACCTCCCCTCATCTCAACTGAGCTTGAAGCCAGCAAAAAATCCTCCATCCAAGGAGGCCACTCCTCAGCACTGGACAGCAATGGCAGCATCCCATAGTCGGACCAAACCGTTTCTAGCTCCGCTACATATCCTTCCTTTTTCTGGATCTGATGCAACACATCTTACCTACAGAACACTCCCACATAGGGCATGTCAAAGCACGGAACTAAATGGTACAAAAACAGAAAGATAACTGATGAAATTTATATCAGCTATCCATTTGAAGGTCAAAGATTAATTAGCTCACAATGTCCTCTACACCTTGAACACCTACTACTTACCACCGTCGCCATGCGCTGTGGTGTTCTGAAAAGTTGCCAGCCAGCTGCCCTGTTTCCGCCACCAGCCTTTAGCTCTGATCTCTGAAACAGCGACATTGAATTATCTGCTGCCCCTATTGCCAGCCATCTCTCCCCAATTCTCAACGAGAGGATAGACGCTGAATGAATTCCAACATTTTTAGTGCATCTCAGCATCCCTGCAAGTAACAACATTCTAGGGTTCAAAACAGAGTTCTCCTCAATAGAACATAGAGAACTAAAAGAACGGTTAATGAAAGATTGGGCAACCTTCATCTCTCTCCCACATTCGCACCATGCCATCTGCAGAACCTGTGAAATGCAATTACAGTGTAAGACAAAAAAAAGGGCCGGGGGGGGGGGGGGGGGGGGGGGGGGGGGCTCAGTAGTTTTCGTACGACGTACGGAACGTCTCGTTCCGTACTGCGGGTCACGTACCGTCCCGTACGTTTCGTACGTTTTGTACTTTTTCTTTTTTTTTTTGGGGGGCAAAATTCACAATTGTGAATGGATTACATTGAGCAGCCCAACTCTCTCTCTCTCATGCTCTAGCCTCTTCCTCTTTAAGCAATGCCTCTCCATCTTGTTCTCCAACACTTCCAAGCTCTCAATGCTCATTGCTCTCAAGCTCTCAATGCTCATTGCTCTCAATGCTCTCACTGCTCAATGCTCCCATGTTCTAGCTCTCAAGTGACATGCTCTAGAGACTAGAGTCTTGCCTCTCCATTGGGTCTCTCCCTCTCAAGCTCCCATTGAAGATCTCATAATGTCAAGTTTCTTTAAGTGTAAAGTTTAAACCCAAGGGCCTGAGCCTTAGACGTAAGAATTCTTTGTTTTTTTATTTTGAACGTACGTAACGTCATCGTACATCTTAATATTTTTTAGTTCGTTTAGTACCGCACATCATCGTACGTGTACAAAACGTACGGGACCGTACGAGACCACTATTGGGGGGGGGGGGGGGGGGGGGGTGTGTGTGTGTGTGGAGGGGATTCCTCCAGAATTAGGAGAAAAGTAGGTTTAAGAACAAGGTGAAAAGTCACAATGGCCATCATAGAACGATGAGAACGTGTATGTGACCCACTACTCCATACCCCTCTTTATGTAAATAGGAAACAAATGTCAATTATCCCTCACAGTGGCCTACATATCCACAAGACGTTGCTCAATTAAAGCCTTCTTACAAGAAAAGGAAGAAAAAAAAGTTTGCCATATTTAACTTGCTAAATGGCACTATTTGAAAGCGTTATCCGACGGTCCACACTTGTTTCTAAGTTACTAAGGCCTTGTGTAGGCCAAAAAAGAAAAAACTAACACCAACCCCCAGCTCTACCCCTCCCTAGACACAAAGACAGAGAGAGCTATGGGCACAGGTCCTGCAGACACACGGCCTTGAATGGTCAAAAATTCTAAGGAGAATCGGAATGGCCTCAAGTGTCTAGACAGAGATGTGAACAACAGACTTGCACATAGGGACCTAATGTCAAAGCGTTTAAAATGAGACAGACCTGTGACTATGCCTTTATCTGCTGCACTGTATTCGACTGAGTTAATTGCCCCAGAATGACATGTCAAAACCGAATCGCAGACTCCAGTTGCTAGAGACCAGACTCGAACGGTCCAATCATCGCTTCCCGTTATAACAGTGTCCCCAGCCATTCTCAGACACCTGATAGTGTAGTTATAAAACTCAACTCTAGAAGAGACTTCAAATTGTGGAAGAAATGCTATGCTATTACTGAAAGACACATTTTACCTTATCCATTTGCTATGACCAAGAAGCTTGTGCCTTTGCTTCGTAGCCTGTGTATCCCAGATGTTGCAAACCCTGTAAGTGGATGATATAGAGATTTGAAACACTAATTATTTTCTGCTCAAATAAAACATTAATAAGGAGAAGTACAAATGGTTCCAGTCATTTACCCATCCATTCCAGCTGCTGCCAGAATTCTGGTTTCGTAATCATAATCCAGGCATAAAATAGCACTGGCACTTCGCCCAACAGTCGCTACACATGTATCAGTTCGAACATCCCACATCTTGACGGTACCATCATGTGAGGCTGTCAACACACAAGGTTCCCACAGCATTCGCACACAGCTAATCTGAAAAACCACACGGTTGTTGGTCATTAACACTAGAAGAAGAACAGCCAAGTGTATCAACAGATACATCAAGGAGGCTGTGATTCTCGTATTTTAAACACTCTTGCCGGCTGTGTGTATAATTTTTTTTTGTTGGGGGAAGGGGGAGGTGGTTTGTTGGTTGGTTACTGGCCTTGTCATTGTGTGCTTTTAGCTCTACTGTCTGCTTCCCTGTAGCTTTGTCCCAGACAAGTACCCGTTGATCATCAGACCCAGTAACAATGCGAACTCTATCAGAGGCAATTGCACGAATAGACCTAAGAGCAAAGAAAACAACCACTTGTTGGAAACAACACAAACTCTTTTTGAACACAAAAGAGAACCAAGAAAAAAAAAAAAACATATCATAGCTACCTAGTGTGCCCCTTCAAGGTCGCTCTTAGCTCTGACCCACGTTGTGATGGATCCCAAACTTTCACCTACAACGATGAGTCATTAAATCACCACAATTGACTTACTTTTGATAAGTCTACTTACACATGGGAAAGTTGATCTCTATGCTCTGCTCGTTACAGGAAAATGCAAGGCAAAAAAAGAAAGCAAGAGATAACTTCTATTGAACATTATCAAAGGGCCAAAGGAAAACTATGAAACCACAACTTCCAATATTTTTAAGAAGTGAACAACTTACATGACTAAAAACTAGGTGAAAACTGAGAAGTCCTTGATGTACAATCTTGGGGTAATGTGAAACCAACCGGCTCTTCAAATCACAGGCAGAAGATGACTAAACAGACCTGTAACACAACTTTAAATTGCAAATACTGCACAAAAGAAAACCCGCAAGGGCCAAGAGAATGGCAGAGTTCCCCTCTAGACAGTAGGATGCGTTGGCCCGTAAGGTAGGTGCCCTCCGCAGTTTTTTTTTTTTTGTTATATTGAGGTTCAAGCCACAAAATACAACTGATCGTTGCTCAGAGATAGCACACTCAGACTTCGCGCAAGTTGCATTTAGCAATTAGCGCCTATAGGGCCTACGGCAAATGTACCTGGTGGGTGCTCGAAACATTTAATTCAGTAAAACCAACTTGTACAAAGATTTCCTGCATAGGGGCTTTTCTTAAAAGCATCTGCGATGGATAAACTACTATCTCAGCATTGCTGACCGTTCAGTGCCATAACAGAATAGTCATCTATACAGGCATTGTCCATACAGATATGACACGTCAATAGCCAAAAGTAGAGGTGTGAAACCGGCCCGTAGGGCAGTAGACTTTAGCTTTCACATGAAACTTTACTTTACTTGAACTTTAGGACATAGAGAAACTTCACAATTAAACCTGTGACTGGAATTAACACTTCAAATGAACACGACCTTGAAGCTAGAGCGCTCCAAGCAGACACCGACATCCTGTTGGCCCCAAAGACTGGCACCCCTGTCGGTATTTCTTTATTCTTAACAAAATGGAGATAAAAGCTGCATTTCCCTACGAGTTGTCCCGCATAAACCGAGCCGAAAAGACCTGTTCTAGCCCGATTTCCGCAACATAACCGTTCTAGGAAGCTTCACACACAGAATCCCCACCCAATGAGTGACTTTCCCGGCGCTTACGGGCACTTTCCCAAACCTGGCGGGAATCTTCAGCATGCTGAATTCTCTGTTTTCTGCCCCAAAAATGCACCAGATCACATGTACAGCGAGGGGAACATGTGATCCCCTCACTTCCCAGACCTCCTGAGGGTATTAGGGATCGATAAGGGCCAAAACCCTAAACCTGCAAGAATACATTGCACACTATAAACTTTTGTTTTGGGCTCGTTTCGCGTGCCGATCTCATCCGTAGCAAGCCCTCGTACTCCTGCACCTGTTGGGCTACGTGCCCTTTGAATCGGACGAGATTTCTCGCGTGAAATCTCTTCGATTCAACTGACCTGCGTGGGATTAGCAATTAGCTAATCTAGTACTTGGACAAGATGCTCTTGCCTTGGCATACGCGCATGAACCCACATAACTGTACATACACATGAATAGCCCTCGAGCGGGGCATCACGATTCTGTATTCAAACGGGGAGAGAGGTGCACGAGAGCGGAATCATCGCGCTACATAGTGCAAGGGAGAAGGCAAGTTTTCCATTAAAGCTTCATCACTTGCACCAACTACTCACACACACACACACTGTAGAGCTCACAATGAATAAAAATCAGTCCCTCTCTCAATTTGGGCACCCCCTCTTGCTACTGGACTTGGCAAACTGATCTGGAGCCGCCATGTGGCCACTTTGCCTCTTTTGAGTTAATTTCCTAGTACCCACCAACTTATAAGCGTCACGTGGGACCTAAATGACTTTGAATTGACCCTAGGTATACTCTTACTGCTCGGATTCTAGTGTTGGTCGGCCTGACCAACTCGTGGCGACAAGACCTTCCCATCTGCGGGTGAAACTCTCGGCCGTTGGCCGTTTCACACTGATCATACAATATCCAACCATTTGCAACTTCAAAAAGAGGGTCCCAAAAATTAAATAAAAATCAAAGGAAAGAAACCAACAACTAAGGTTAGCAGTAGTCACAACCTTGTGACATAGTCACAGCCCTGTGACATACCCCCCTCTTGAAATCGCAAACGTCCTCAATTGCATGCCATAGATGATTTAGTGTGTTAGCACTCTCTTTTCATCACATATATCCGCAAGAAAGGTCATGAAGCATAGATACAAATGACTTAATGAGACCTTCATACTTTTGTCATTTCTATCGATCTTAAAAGAGAGCATTATACTTTTAACACTTGAAGAGCCATGCACACTTCTATTACACTAAATCCATATGTACATTTGATGTGCTAGCTCCGTCATAACCCCTCCTTTGCACTTGTTGGGTTGGGGCATATGTAGGCTGTAACCCAAAGGCCTCAAGGTAGAGCTACACTACATTTGGTGATTCCAAAAGTTCACACTCTTCCATCCACTTTGCATCCATAGGTGGATAGTTCTTGAACTTCACTAAATAGCGTCGTGTAACTTTTCCCTTAACTTTTCTTTCTTTATCTGCCAAAATTTGTTGAGGTACCAGATCTCATCAAGTTCATCAGCTTCTGGCTGATCCTCCTACGGCATATCTTTTGGAACATCACCAACAAAGGGTCTTAGAAGACTCACGTGAAACACATTATGAATCTTCCAAGTGTCAGGCAATCTCAGCCTATAAGCAACATCGCTGATCTTATTAAGCACTTGAAAAGGCCCATGGTAACGCATATTGAGCTTAGGAAACAACCGTTCCTTGCC